>NC_135777.1:17742103-17943627 GCF_028453695.1 Augochlora pura | reverse complement strand
AATAACTAAAAAATTGCTTTTAATGATCACAAGAAGTAATTTTTTTATTTTCGAGGCTAATAACAGTCTTCACACAATTACATTAATTTCATAAATAGAAATATATATAATTTTCTAGAACACATGGCTGACTTTAATTTCTTTGTAATTACTTTTATTTTGAATTATACAAATTTACTGTTATTGCCGTTAATAAAGATTTAATACAAAAAATACAGTACCTGTTAATGTTGTCTATATTTAATATATTTTCATGTTATATTGTGAATGTTACTTATTGATATTATGCATTGTTTGTTTTATCATCGTTATATTCCGTACATTATAATAATGTATTTATGTATTCTTAAAAGCAGCTAAAACTACTGCAAAAAATTGAAAGAATAAGTTCAGTTTAATGAATGAAAAGTTTATTTTGGAATACCTTGAAACAAGCAAAGGAAGGAATTTTAAGGTTTATCATAGACATGCAATATGGTCTAAATTATTTTTCACTTTGTTATGAATTCATAACAATTATTCAAGTGTATTTTAATGCTATGCATTAATAGTTAATTGTAACTAGATTAAGTAGGAATTTTGTTGCATAAATGATATAAATTACCAATTATACTTTAGTGTAAGGTAGCCACTGTTGTGTACATATATACAATGTACACAGTCGACTTTTATAACCATTTGCGTGTTACGCATACATTCATATGTGTATATATAATATATATATGCATTGTAAATGTATAAACTTATAAAAGATAATTGAACTGTTATGGATTTGTGTAAAATAAATGTCTATTGATAAAAATATACGTATACGTATGCAATAAATAATATTTAAAGTTTAAACATATTGAACAAAAATTGCTGATGGTTTACGAAGTCAGATGACAATGTTTGGATCCATGGTATATATTTATTGTCAAAATGTGTGTTTAATGTTATACCACCATTGTTATATTCATACTAAAAATTTTATATAAATCTATACAAACATACACACACACACATACACACACTTGTATGATATATATAAATATATATACGTATATATTTCATAGAAATCTTGTGCAATACAAAATAAATGCATAAAAAAATGATAAAAAATAACATTGATAAAAAGCCAATAAATGAAAAACAATTATTGTTTCTATTTAATGTTGTGCAAAAGTAATACTCATTATAATGAAATTCTTCGATAAAAAAAACTTCTGAAATGTATAATTCTTTCCCTTTATTATTTATATTATGTGATTCTCACATGTTTTGACTTTTATATTGTATTATTATACGATGTCAATATTTAATTACGTGAAATATCTACTTTACTACTGGTTATTCTAACAGAGGGTGTTACAAATTGACCACAACTACATTTTAATTCATTTACAAAGTTAAATGAGCCTATGCGATTATTACAATGCGGACAATTTAGTCTACCCTTGGTCCAAGATTCCTGTAACAAATGCAGATTATATTATGTAGGTTTTATTTAAGAACTTTTAAATTTCCATACATTATTTTCATCAAATTAATATTTTATTTTTCATATAATGTTATATACGTATATATATATATAGATATTATGTAATATTTATAAACGAATATTTATATATGTAAACTTTACTTGATTTACAATGTCTGCAATCCATTTTGGCATATTTTCTATTGGTATGTATAAAGAAGGTTCTGAATCATTTGTACCGCTGCATCCTACATCCATAATATTCTGTTTTATTTCACCATGAGAAGTTAATAGCTGTATTGGTACTTTGTTGAAGAGATCTTTTCTACAATATTTGCATTTTATTTCCATTGCCTACAAAAATGTTATAACATTGTCTCAGAAAATGTATTAAGGATTTATCGATATGATTTTAAAAATAAATCATAAACTTTTGGAGGTTATAAGATCGCATTGAGATAAAAATTGTTTCAAATTGTATCTTAACCTTCTATACTTCTACGCGTTACCAAGAATGAGCTGCTATGGCATCTATGTATTTGCATGCATACTTATGATGTGTGTATATTATTTATAACACGTATTATAATTCAAGATTAAACTTACTAGTTATAAGAATCTATTATACACAAAAGCAATTACGAATATATGATACTAATTATGTAAATAGAAACAAATTATTACATACAATTTTTGTATGAATCACATGTATCATTGAAAACAACATTATCGTTTGTAATTTCCTGAACAAATAAAACTATTTTATTAACATTGCATTTATATACAAAAAATGTACACTGCATAAATAAACAGTAAAATGTAATAATTCACAATAATACAAAAAAAATAAACAGTAATTCCAAATATTTTGGAATCAAATTGTTTAATTTTTAATTGATATTTGTTTTTAATTAACTCATCAGATCATATGTACTACGTCAATTAAAAATTGCAGAGATTAAGCTGTTTAATGAAATAAAAAAGTTTAAAATTACCACAATGGTTTATTATTTGAATACAATGAGCTTACTTAATCTTCTCCTGCTGGAATGGCATCCTCTAGTCTTTTAATGAACTTAACACGTAATTCATTCACATTGTCATTCTTAAGTTGATCTTGTATAAACCAACAGGCAATTTCCATTTGTACCATTTCACAAGCTCCTCTTAAAATTCCAATTAATATATTACAGTACTTTAAATTTAAACAATGATCCGGTAATTCTACAAATTCTGTTAATGGATTCGCTTCAAAGCATAAAGAGAATTCATCTCCAGCAGCACTCCAGTTTGTAATCGTTGGGGTAATACCCAAAAATATTTTAAAACCAGTTTGTATCTTCTCAGCTGTGTCTCTAAAATCGTAACACCGACCAGATCCAGTACGTGCTAAGAAATCTTCAATCAAACGAATTCCCATATTATAGCCCATTCTTTCTAGTTGTTTATTAACATCTTCTACATTTTCATAATCCTTTAATAACTGGGCTACCAATGCACCATACGTCAACGTGAATAATTCAGAATTCTGAAATGATTATGTTATTTAAACTTTCAATGTAAATATTAAATTGTTTTTCAAGTAACTTGAACCGTCACACGACCTATATAAAACCATAATTTCGATATAACCTTACTTATGATTTCGATAATAACTTCTAAATGTTACCAGGGAACGTAATGTAACTTAGAAATGTAAAACTTATAATTATCGATAAATCGGTAAAGTAAATCTACGTTTGTAATATACTTACTACTTTTTTTGAGTCTAATTTCGTTCCTGTTCGTGACATGTTTACAAATATGAATGTGTCCCCACACCCCACTATACTATTGAATAAACAGTACTGTATGTGTCACCACAATAGTGCCTTACTATATTACGGATCAGGGACAAAGAGCTCAAAAAGTTAAGGTATGGTACAGAAATTGTCTTTCTCTGATTGGTTGATGCTTCGTAGCTAAGCAGTGCTGACTTCACATTTTTAGACAAAGAGAGGAAGTGGCGAGTGGTCAAGATAGCATAACATTATAACAACACAAGCAAAACCAGTCGCACCGACGATCATGCAGCTTGTCTTCCTTTATCGTGCTTGCAGTCTCACTCTTTTCGCGCATCTGTACGCCAACATATCGTGTCGAGTGTTTCAGACGAAGCACTAGACAAACGGATGCGCGAAAAGAGTGAGACTGCAAGCACGAATGAGTAAGAAGCTTAGGTTTCTCATCCGTGTGGACACTCACACAGAGAGGCTTCTGCCTTCGTTCTGTCTCTCTCGATCATTTCCCGTTCTCTTTCTAAACCAACTGCGCGAAGCTGAATGCGAACTAAAATGGTGAGGATAAAAAGGCGCAATATGATGAGGTAAAAATGATTCAATATGGTAAGGCATCACTGTACATAATATTATACATACATACTTACCAATATGTATGCATATACATTTCATCGATTTACAACTACAATTAATTATATTATGGATTATATGTATATACTTGCCCCACAATGATAACACATAATTATAATTTTTATATATTTTACTATAATGTATTTTAAAAATGTTAATATAATTCACTGTATAAGAAAACGTATATGTATAATAGAAAATACAGGTACTTATGTCAATAAAAATTTATTTAAATACCATTTAATATAAAACTTATCACCTTTGTTATTTTTCTATGTTATTTTTTGTGATCTTAATTCTTCAAGTTATATTTTATGTATAAATTTGACATGTCTGAATACGATTTATGGTAAAATTGGAAACTTAACATAGGACGGAGTCCTTAAACTGATCTTTGGGCAATTATATGAAGTCTAGATATTATATGTCATTATTCAGACTCTTCCATGGCTGCTATAATGTTATACAATGCTGTTCTCGCATCACTTTTTTCAAATACACTTAAAACTTCCATTGCTCTTTGTGAATGTCGTTTTTGCAATTGCTTTGTTAATTCGACTCCCGGCCCCCTCAAGACGGTTTTGTAAACCTGCATTAAAGTTGTTTATAATTATAATTTTCATTAAAAAGCTGCATTATCTAGGTATGAATATTTATATATCTACCTTTTGATAATCTACATCATTTACAGATTCTAAACCCTTATCAATTTCGGCTAGAATTAATGGGTCATGTTCAATATGAAACATAACTGGAGCAGAACATAGACTGAAAGTTACACTTTGATCTTTTGTAATAAACGGACTTAAATCCAAATAAGCTTGCCAAGCTAATGCTAAATGTTTACCAAAGTTGTAACCCTGCTCTTGTATTTCATTGCTATGTCCAGCCAGTTTTAGTGTACCTTTGCACGATTTACCAAGTAATGCACCAGCACTTAATACATTCCTCAGAGTCCATTCTTTGACTGCATAACCTGTACGATCATCAGGTGGTATAGAAGGCAAAGGATTATTTTGACTATCGCTGCGTCCTATAAATTCTGCTTCAGCCAGGTCTCTTACAGCACCAGACATTAATTCTCCAATCTGAATAAAATCACACTATAGTGAATAGCTCCTACTCTTAAGACCATAGAATATTTTATATGTTTTATATACGTACTTCCTGGTTCCGAAGATTAGCTAATTCTGAACATGAATTAGCTAATAAATAATCTCCACTTAATAATGCAATCTTGTTACCAACATTCATGTCATTTAATTCTGAAGTTTCTAAATGAAGGCTTGGTCCTATATTTATTAGTCCTTTATGGACAAGGTGACTGGTACGTATCATTTCAGTAACTTCAGCCAATGCTCGCTGGCTAAAATACAGTTCAGTACAAATTTTGCTTATTTCTACTTATACATACTTTATTTTAATCTATAATACTATACCTATGTAGTACACCAGCGGCCTTGTCTTCTTCCATGTTATCTACATTTAAATGACCAGCAGCTTTTGAAATTAACAATACAATAAGACCCCATGCTTGCATATTATTACGTCCATTAAAAATAACACTTCTACAACAGAAACAAAATAATATATATAAGAAACAGAAACACTTATTAGACAATAAAGTTAATTTTATATACTATGTATTTGTCTTACTTAGCTGTCTTTAATAAAGGATGATTAGATCCCACCAATTTTCGCAGATGTAGTGCTACATTTGCAATTTCATCGCTCAGAAGCCATCGTAAGCTTAAAAATGAAGTCGGATACCCAACAATTTTCTCTGCTTCTGAAACAGCTTTGTTCCAATCTGGCTTTTGATTTCCAGCAAGTTTAGTTTCTACATTATTGCATTGTTGCAACCGAAATCTATCTACCACACAAGTGTGCACATTTCTGTGTATTGTATAGTACAGCCTGTGATCAGCGTACGAAACCAATCTGGCTGTATTTCCGTATTTAAAAAAAATAGAAACAAGTTTGTTCGTAGACATTTTATACCGTACACTCCAGTGAACTATGTTTTTCTTCAACATTAGCATTAGTGACGCATGCAACAGGTATAACGCACATGATTGACGTTTCAAAACTTTTACTTTTGACCTTATTTTCCGAAGAAAGTATGCGTTCCAACATCTAACCTAGATCAAGGTTTTTTGCTTTTTTTCTATTATTTATTTGCTTTATACCATCTATATGAAGCTTCATCGATTTTTAATGGAAAAACTATTGCATTTAAATACTTTTATTTTTTTTAAATACAAAAATAATAAGTGCATCAATATGGAGTAGTTTGACAATTTGCCTGCAACATAGGGGTGTGGTGGTGGAAATGTCCTTTGGGTCTTCTTCAAACCTCCCACTTCTGAAAGGAGAATATCAAAGTGGTGGGAATGCACCAGTTTGTACAGTAACGAGTTTTAATCCAGGTCGCAGCTTAATCCATTAACGAAACTTAACATCAAAATTTTATGACATTATGTATGAATTCTGTTTCATTGCTGAAACATTACAAGCATCTACACCATGTTACTGTGCATCCAATCCGTAGTCCATTTTGTCTTAGCATTGGATTGTCAGCCAATAAGAGCAAAGCAATTTCTATTTCTAATCTCTTTAACGGAGTGCGTTCCTCCCTGATAGACTTATGAAACTTGAAGTTTTAGTGTAGACGCACATCTAGATTACATACGTGTTTCGTGATCTGGAATACATAATCGGGATATGTATATGTCATATCATTATGTACATATGCAGTGTCCGTATCATGATCCACTAACCTAATTTGTGAATTTCATTTTTATATCTTCATTTGTGAATTAAAATTTCTGATATAATGTTAAACATTATTTTATGTCGTCGTCTACAACGTGTTGCGCACAACAAAAGAAAACTTTGGTTCAAATCATATACAACATGTTCATTTAAACCACGAAGACAACAAATATTTTCAGAAGAAGGTTTTCTTAGCGTTTCAACACTTAATCCAATGTTTCCAGCTATTGGAATTAGGGTACTTTTTCTCACATATTTTTATATAGTATTTAAACGTTTAATACGAAATTATAACAATGTCATTAACTGCTACATGCTGTTTGCTTTTCTTAATTATGCCATAATTGCTTAAGCTATAATGTTATTGATAAGCAATTATAAAAAACGTCAGTCGTTAAAAGAGTATAGATAGTCTTGGTAATGAATATTTAATAATGAATATTTGATGACAGTTAACAAAAAATTATTTATTTCAAGATGTCTATTTACTGCTTCTACAGATATATACATAATGGGTAGAACATCAAGAAAACGACATCAAAAGAAGAAACTAAATGTCAAAAAATTGGCAGAAAAAGGAGATGAAACCTTGATGCATCTAAAGTCTTGGTTATTAGCAAATAACTGTTTATTAATTTATGATTTAGTTCCATTTGATTTTCCTATGACTGGTAGAGGGTTGAAAACATTAAAAGATATAAAAATCAATGAAGCACTAATCAGAATATCATACGAGATGCTAATAACAACGACTACAGTACACCAAAGTGATATTAATGTTATTTTTTTAAAAGACAAATTATATAGTGCACAATGTGTGTTATCAGTGTTTCTTTTATATGAATTACATTTAAATGATACATCAAAATGGTACTATTATATAAATAGCCTTCCTCAGATTTTAACAAACCCAGACTTTTGTACACAGAAAGAAAAAAATTTATTACCATCATTTATTACTGATTACATGAGTAGATACCATAAAGTTGGAAGAGAATATCAGTTATTAATTAGGTCAATAAATAAGTTGAGTAAAACTGGTTATTGTTCTCATTGTGGCTATGATTTAAAAAAGATATTAACATTTGAAAGATATAAATGGGCATATTATATTGTTAATACAAGAGCTGTATATATTGATACAGAACAGATAGAAACAAATCATGCTATTATCAATGTAAAACAACCTAACAATATAGCCTTAGCACCATTTCTAGACCTTTTTAACCACGATAGTGATACTGCAGTGCGTGCATCTTTAATTATAGATGAAAAAAAAGAAAAATTTTATGAAATTGTAACATTAAAATCATTTAGTAAAGGATCACAAGTTTTTATTAATTATGGGTCGCACAATAGTTTGAAATTATATGTTGATTACGGTTTTTTTATACCAAATAATCAATTAGATGAGATTTGTTTCACTATTTCCGATATAGAAGCTTGTTTTAGCATATCAAAGTTAAAGTTAGATTTTATTTTATCAAATAATTTACAAAAAAGTATGGCATTTACAAGAGAAGGTTTAAATTACAATGCCAATTGTACATTATTTATATTAAACACAAAATTAGAAAGGGAACAATGGAATATAAAAATATATGGTGGTTCATTTACTTCAGTGGAAACTTTACAAATGTATAATACAGCAAAAGAAATTTTAAATTTAAAAAGGACTGAACTGTTGAATTGTTTGAAAAATATGCAAAATTATAAAGATTGTACAAAATCTTTTTTTATTGCTATTAATCTTATAGAAGAATATTTAGCAATATTAACAGTTTCAAATAATTATATGTGTATGTTCCATTAATTATAGGGATTCAAATCATATACTACTTTACATTGCATTATTAAAATGTACATAAAAAATATATGTGTCATATTTTGTTTGTAATATTTAATAAAAAAAATTTATTTACAATTAATGCTTTTTTAATTTTTTATTACAATCGTTTCTTACAAAAAATTTGCTGATAAAAAAATAATTGTTTGATATTTCATAACAATGTAGGTAAATATCTATTACACAAATATGTAAGCATTTCTTTAAAGTTTGCAAATATTTTTTAGTGCTGCAATGGAAATGTTATTGATCGTGCTCAGAAGAAAAAAAGTATATGGCAATCAAAGACTATTCTACCTCCAGTTAAATTCCCACAAATAATTTCTGGATTTACTGGTTGGAAATTAGGTCAACCAAAAAGAGATTGTTTTCATCCTGGCGTATCCAGTTTAAGTCGTGAAGCTATTGATTTTAAAGATAAGGAATCAGTTACAGCTTCAAATATGGTCAAAGCAATGCTTAGATATATTTGGCCAAAAGTAAGTTTTTCAAAATACATAATGTACACAAAATTATAACTGAATTTTATCGTATACATGCTTTTAGGATGATCCAGACATAAGAAAAAGGGTACAATTAGCTCTTGGCTTACTTGTTGGTGCAAAGGTTTTAAATGTTTGTGTTCCATTTATTTTCAAATATGCAATAGACACACTCAATGCTCACAGTATAGCAGTTGGTAGCGGTGCTGTTCTAGGTGTAGAAACTGCACCAGAAACAGTGGCAACAATAGCAACATCACTACTTATAGGATGCATGTATTTCATATTATTTTATAGTACATCTACACATATATACAACAGTCATTAATGATTAAATTTTTGTATCGATAAAATAGATGGTGTAGCTCGTGCAGGTGCTGCTGGTTTTAGTGAATTGCGGAATGCAGTGTTTGCAAAAGTTGCTCATCATTCTATACGAAAAATAGCAAAAAATGTATTTTTACATTTGCATAATTTGGACATGGCTTTTCATCTGTCTAGGCAAACTGGAGCATTGTCAAAGGTAAACTAATTTATTATTAATTGGTCGGTGCATTTATGATAATATAAAAAATTATATTATACAAATTCGTTACATTTCAGACAATAGACAGAGGAAGTCGCGGTATAAATTTTGTACTAAACGCTATGGTATTTAATATAGTACCCACTGCTTTCGAATTAGGACTTGTTAGTACAATACTCTATTTAAAATGTGGTGGAGAATATACAACTGTTGCATTAGGTTGCGTTGGTATCTATGCTGCATTTACATTAGCTGTTACGCAGTGGCGAACGAAGTTCCGAATTTTTATGAATCAAGCAGAAAATGAAGCAAGCAACAAAGCGATAGATTCGCTGATTAATTATGAAACAGTAAAGGTACCTAACAATCTCAACTATTATAATGTTTATCTGATAAATAATACGATATTAATTTAAGTCATTATATTTTTTATTTCAGTATTTCAGTAACGAGAAGTTTGAAACCGAACGATATGATGCATCATTAAGAAAGTACGAAGCTGCATCTCTTAAAACAAGTACAAGTTTAGCAATGTTAAATTTTGGACAAAACGCTATATTTAGTGCTGCATTAAGTTTAATCATGGTATTAGCGGCTAATAATATTGTAAATGGTATGATATCTAACTTTATATTTAAATACTATATGTGATATGAAATGGAGAATAATATTATTTCAAACAACTTAGGTACGATGACAGTTGGTGATTTGGTAATGGTCAATGCACTTTTATTCCAATTGTCTGTACCATTAGGATTTTTGGGTTCAGTATATCGCGAAGTAAGACAAGCTTTTATTGACATGCAAACAATGTTTACTTTGATGACAATGGACCCTGCAATTAAGGTAGTAGCATTGTTTTCTAATATGTATAATATATTAACTTATTAACATGTTATATAATGTCTTAAACTAGTCTAAGAAGAATGCTGTGCAGTTTAATATAAACCCGAAGAACTCGGACATCGAGTTTAAAAATATTAAGTTTCAATATTGCGAAGGCAAGACTATATTTAACGATATCAGCTTTACAATTCCAAGTGGAAAGAAAATTGCCATTGTTGGAGGATCTGGTTGCGGGTATGTTTCTACTATAAACATATATGATTTTCATGAACATAGTCACAGCTTGGTAACAATATATATATTTTTAGTAAAACGACAATTGTGAGATTATTATATCGATTTTTTGAACCACAATCTGGAGGTGTTTATATTAGTGGACACAATATTCAAGATTTAGATTTAGAGTCTTTAAGAAGGTCAATAGCAATAGTGCCACAGGTAATTTAATTGTAATCCAAAAGAGATCTGCTAACATACATTTAACCTAATAATCGCTTACATATAATAATTTTAGGACACTGTCCTTTTCCATGAAAGTATTTATTATAATCTTCACTATGGAAATTTGAACAAATCTAAAGAAGAAGTTTTTGAGGCTGCTAAAATGGCAAACCTACATGACCATATTCTCAAGTGGCCAAAGGGATATGATACACCTGTTGGAGAACGCGGTTTGAAATTAAGTGGAGGCGAAAAACAGCGAGTGGCAATTGCTAGAGCAATTTTAAAAAATAGTCCAATATTAATTTTTGATGAAGCCACCTCGTCTCTGGATTCTATTACAGAACATGTGAGTTCATAATATATAGCTTCTTTAATACATGGCATACATATTTAATGATATTTATGACATGATATGTTTGTAGAACATTCTTGAAGCATTACGCAGAGCAACCACTGGACGTACATCCATTGTTATAGCGCATCGTTTGTCCACTGTAATGGACTCGGATGAAATTTTTGTCTTAGATTGTGGTAAATTAATGGAGAGAGGAACGCACGAGTCATTGTTAAATATACCAAACTCATTCTACAGTAAATTGTGGGAAACTCAACATATAGGAATGTCAAAGTCTAATAGTGAAAAAAATAATAGTAACAAAGCTCAAGGCGCTTGAGTCAAAAAATAGGTGTGTTGAACAGGTAACAATGCGTGTACAGTGTTAAATTTTAAATATTATTTTGAATACATTTGAAATGTATTACAGTAAATATAACTGCCACTTCTTAGGTGAACAACGTATTGTAATGATTTTTATTCTGTAACATAATAGAAATACATTTGAATGCAAAAATTAGCTTAAAAATATATATTTTAATTGAATTTGAATTTGTTAATATAGTATCAGAAAAATAGTGATTTCAGTATTAAAACTTCAGTTGGAACTGCATATATTTAGAAGTGTTTTATATTTACATTGTTGAAAAATTGTACATAATGATACATGTGCTGTGCGCATACTTATTTATATTTGAATAAATTATAATAAATCAATATTTGTAAAAAAGGAATGATATTTATCCTTCGATATTGTAATATAGAAATCATACATTTAACAAATTTTAGTATTATAATTAAAGAAATATGAAATAAAAAACTAATTGAATTAAATTATTATTTCTTATTATGTATACATATGACCTTATATACACGTACACCTCCTGTCGAAGATATGAAATAAACCTTGAACATTACAGCAAACAGTTTTAGTTCTATATATCTTATATTTTTCATTTATTTTTGCAAAAACAGAATGCATACATCCAGCATTTTTTACGAACTATATACATATTTGATTTTAAAAAACATTGATTAATGAAATGTTTGTGTACATAGATGTTACCTTGGTAACCACATAAAAACAATTATGGAAGCTAAGTGGTCTTCACTAAGCTTTTTACAATATCACAATAATTTGTACCTGCAAAAAGTCATTTTATAAGCATGAGATGCTAATTGTGATGCAGTGTCTTGAATCAGAAAATGCAAACTGAAGTTCCTACATTACCTGTAGTACAGTTACATACCAACGTAAATCTTAATAGGTAATCAAAATTATGCAAACCTTACATTATTTTTAGTTCTCTTAAATACTAAGCCAATTCTATTGCAACAGTATCTGAGTAATAGAATGTTTTTAAAGCTGTGCACAATTGTTTATTCCGTTTTTAATTTGCAGAAATCAAAATTCTAATTTAAAGAAAACTCCTACAGATGTGAAACCTACTTCAACACACAAAAGTATACCTTACATTTCGTCCAATAAGAAGAGTTTACATCCTTTACTTGGTTTGTATTACAATTTCAGCAAAAACGACATTTTGCAATAAAGTATAGTTAAATACTTTTATTTTTTATCTATTCATAGCACAGCCACACCAAAGTAACATTCGACAGAAGACGTCATCAGATCTTTTAAAGGTCAATAAAAACGGTATTAAGCAAATAATTTTGTCAGCAAGAATGTTACGTGTTAAGGAATTACAAAATCAATTAGCTGATGCACATTATCAGTTGAATGTAATTATTTTAACCCTTATATGCGATGAATATGAATGTTCTCAATAGTGCTTTACCCATTAGGAATATAAAAATAATAACAAACACGTTAGATATAATTGTATCTTTCTCTGTAGGAGTTAGCTAATGAAAATAGATTATTGAAATCATTACAAAAACGACAGGATTCTGCATTAAAACGTTATGAAGGAACAAATGCAGAATTACCACGGATCATTAATTCACATCATGAAGAATTACGGGTACTTCAAATTAAACATAAAAAGCTGAAAGTTTTACATAAAGAAACGTGTAATTTATTGAAAGAGAAAGAAAATGAACTTCAACAGTTACAGGTGAAAACAGATCATGTACATCTCTGTTGGATAAAAACTAGTGAAAATTTTAATTTATTCATATCATTTACAGTCTCAAAATAAACACTTATTGCAACTTAGTAAAGATCGTAATTTAGGAGAGAGAGAAAAGCTACAATCACAAATTTCTGATTTAAATTATAGAATAGAGCAACAACAAGATACTATACAGGTAATTTAAAATTTGAAAGATACTATGGAATTATCTATATCATGTTTATTATTTTTATTATTTTATTAGACACTACACAGAAAATTATCTCTTGAAAGTAAAAGTTTAAAACAGCAATTGTATACAGAAATTACAAAGAGGAAAGCAACACAGAAACAATTAGAAGAAGCAACAGAAAAATTAAAAAGTTTAGAACATTTATTACATAACAGGGAACGCAAATTATATTGCAATGGACAATTACCACACCCTACTAAAAGCAAACATTTGGGCACACAATTTCTTACAAATACAAGAGATATTAGGTATGTAACAAACATAAAATTAATTTAATTTTTTGAACAAAATTTTTTTATATGTTGCTATTCTTATTCTAGCATATCAAATCCATTGAAGTCATCGGATCAGCATAAAAAATGGCAGAACGATGTTGAAGAACATTGTTTGGTAAAAAATTAATCTATTTTAATTTTGAAACATTTAAAATATATTAAATATTTTATTAACAATATTTATATAATTACTAGCCTATTCTGAATCCACCTCAAGCAAATGATAAGAACATTGATACAGACGAAACAATCGAGTTAAATCAATCTTTAAATTCTGTAAAAACAGAAACCATGGCTAATTTAGAGCAAATAAAAACGTATCGTCTCCAAAAATCTGCTCAGAGAAGAATATTATTAGATGATTTTGAAGAAAAATTTGAAGAATTAAATCATATTGCAAATAAAGGTCCTAAAAATTCAATTTCTTTTAATGATTCGGAAAAATTGGAAGACGACGAAGAGGATTGCAATAAACAGTATGAAATAAGCGCCCATAATTTTAGAAAAATATTTGAAAATCGAAAACGTCAAACTTTTAACAAAGTATTAAAAGAAGAAATTGCTTATTCATCTGCGAGTGATGATAGCGAAAATGACAATTTTAGGGACAATCAGATTGATGTGATCATTAGCCCTAGAGAATCACGTATAAGGTTTGAAAGATTTAAAACTATCACCTTCTTTTTATCAATAATTGTATACACTTTTTCAGTGCATTTTATTTTAGTTACAGATTAATTAATAGTGAAGATGAAGCAGGAAGTTCGAAGGAATTAGCATTATCAAACTGTAAATTTGAAGATAAAAATGATTTTTATAAAAGTGATATTGAAGCTGACACTGATGGAAGGAAAGAATCAATTGGACATTATTTATCGTCAAACCAATCAAATGATGCACTTAAATCAGTTTCAACTACAGATGACAATCAAATTCATTATAGTTCTGATCAAGAATCTGAGAAGCTGGCACTTTCTCATTTTCTGAACGAATCACAGAAGATGTATCAAAATTTAGTTAACGACATGGAAGCACAGCCTAAAAATACGGAAACTGAAAACTTGTCTACATTGCAAAATATAAATATAAATAATGAACAAGTAGGCATCAATTATTCGATAAATAAATTTTCAGAAAACTTACTAAAGCATATTGTGGAACAACAAGCACCTGAGGAGGAAACAATAGAAAAATCTATTGATGCCGTTTATGAAAGGAACACTGAACTTCAAGATAAAGTAGTAAAGCAAATGGTCTCAGTAAGAGATTATGACAAATTCAAAACATCATTTGTACCAGATGCAGTATCACATACCTCGGAAATTTTTTCTAATAAGCCGCAGGATAATCTTCTTGCAACAAATTCATGTAATACGTTAATTAATGTACACACACAGCAATCAAATGTAACATACGAGAAGGACGCAAACAATTGCAATGTAGAAACAAGAAATAAATTAAACAAACAAGAAGTAAATGAAGAATTAGAAGATACCGATCTTTCATTCAGTAATATACGATCCTCAAAATCTGATTCAATTCTTGAAGTAACTAATAAAATTAATGCCATTAGTATAAATGAGAACGATGCCAAAATAAAAACTATTAGCTATAATAAAGAGAAGTTATTAGCAAAAATGAAAGCTATTGATGATAATGAGAATATAGAATATTTAAATCAAGACTATGAAAAAAATAAAGTTATAAATAGGAAACAAATAACTGAAAACTTGTTTCGTGGTATACCTACACATGTAAAGAAAAAACAAGATATTATGAAAGATATTTTTAATACTGATGGGTTGAAAAATGAACCGACAGGTAGTTAAGTAAACCACATTAATATAAAAATTAAGGAACAAAGTAACACTTCTGTAAAGAAACAATGAAGAGATAAACTGAATATAACTTAGTATGTACTATATTCTTTTGTAGTGCAGCAATTAGTGTTGCATACCTCAGAAGTTATGGACTTTTATTTTACTGCAATAAAATATTTAAAAAAACTAATACAACACCTTTTTATACCTATTACCTTAACTTAAAGTAATTTAAAAAAATATGTAAACCATAAACATCATTGCACTAATTTTTCAAAGGATATTAAAAATTAACAGTTTCATAATTTTTTTGTTTAAGTTAATTAAGAACTGAAATTGGAAGCTGCGTTATTTGTATTTAATTTTGTATAATTTTTAAAACTTTATATGTACATTTAAAAGTAGCATAGGAAACTTGTGAAGTCGTTTAATTTTAAATTTTAGCGCCTAAAACCAGTCAGCATAGCTATGTACTTATTTACGTATATATATTAAATTTCCAAGATTTTCAACTGAAATTTCATTTACGATATACTTATCCGCAAATTCAACGATTAGGATCTTGAGTTGATAAATATAATAAATAAAATTCTAGGTTGTATTTAGTTAAATCTTCATTTTACAGATTGGTAGTACTGATCCCAGAATAACCCAGAATTGACAAGAAAGAAGAACAAACAAGGAAGCAACAAGAAGGAACCTGTTGTGCACAGAAGGCAGTGGAATGAAGACACGCCGCGAATGTGAATGCCATAATGAACACCAAAACAAACCATGAATATACTTCTAATTCGTACAATGGAGGTATTTGTTTATTTGTTTTAAATAACAGAAATTTTCGTCTTTTTAACAAGCTAGCATTACTAAAAAATACAGATTTTTAATGTTTGTAAGACGAATTGAAAAGCCGTCTGCTGGGCGTCCTTATGGCGTCTGCTAGAATGACGCTTAGAAAATAAGAATTTTTATTTTACACGGGGAACAAATAAAAATTTATCGTTGTTTTAAACATGTTTATTTGTCTCTTATATGTTAAGAGTCAATAAATTTTTTTATCATACTTATAAAACCAATAATATATATGTTTCCTAAATTGACTGTCATATGTCATAATGTCAGCAGAGGATGAACATACTTATTGTTGTTGTAAGATCAGTAACATTTAATGCAAAATATATGCATTTAAATGCATAACTTGAATTTTTTACTACTTGAATGTTAAAAATTATGTATTTAGAATTACAAATTTATAAATTTTAATAAATTATAATAATGTTTTTAAGAAATATATATATATATATATTCTTCCATAAAAAAAAAATATACTCAATGTTTACTGCAATGTTGACTCAATGTGTGTCGCGTGCGTGCGTCCGCGCGCGTGCGTGCGTGCGTGTGTGGTAAACATTAAATATAATTTTTTTTGTATGATAGAGTGAATAAGTGATTATATAGTATACCTTTTTAAATAGTCTCAAAACACTTGTATGTGTTTTTTTAATTATTAATCTTTCACATTTTATAATTATTCATTTATTTCAGGTATTATGGGAAATGATAGTCCCGCTGCTTTATTAGATATGCTGGCAGAAGTTGCATCTCAGACACTGCACTCGGAAAAAACCCATAATAAATCATTGTTAGCGACACCATGCAAATCAAAAACAGATTATATAAAGAGGAAATCACAAGAAATATATTTCGGTGTACCTCAGCTTTTGTCTATGCCTGCATCACAATTAGTTAAACAGTTTTCCATTTTTACAAGTGATGAATTAAAAAGACAATATTCTTATACTTGTGCCTTGGTTGTCGGATGTGGTCAGAAATATACTAGTTTCGCAAGTGAAGGAAGAGCAAGAATATCTATTAAAGCTCATTTGGCAGAACACTTGGAATATTTAAAAGCAAATAAAGAAACCTGTAAGTAAGAATTATATCTAAGCATAAATATTTACGTAAATATCAAAATGATATATGCTTTTCTTACATTTGTAGATAAAACTTTTACTGCAAAGTCAGTAAATTATAAAAATAATAAAACAAATCCTCAAAATAAAAAGAATAGACTACAATCATCTAGAAAACCACAAGAAACATTGAACAAGGAAAATAAAAATGTTATAGAAAAATCAACGAATTATCTTCGAAACATTCTATTAAATGATTCTAGCTTTAAAGAATTAGATAAAAATAAAAGTTTTGATAAATTGGATAAATGTAAAAAACTACATAGCACTGAACAAAACAATGTAGATAAAACGGATTTTAAAGTTTTTGGAGATCACAGTTATTTTGAACGCCTGAAAGATGAAAATCCTAATGGCAAAGAAGCATGTCTTAGTAATGTCCTAGAAAATGCAGAAATGGACGAAAATGTAAGTATAAATTATATTGTAACTACATAATTTGTAAATACTAAAGAGAATTTTTTCTGTAGATTGTACTTATGGTTGTTGGTGCTGATACTATTCATATGAAAGAGTATTCACACATCAATCAGAAATTGTCAGAAAAAATTAGCCAGGAACCAGACACCATATATTTACCTGGTAAGTACAATTTATAATTTTGCACAATTGCAAAAATTTTTGCATATAATTTTATTTATTTTCAGAAATGTCATGGTCAACCGAAGGCTGCAACAAAAATGTAGAAATTACAACAACCAAACCTAAGGGCAAAGCAAAATTTATAGGTACCAGCAAGGAAGAACGGGAAATGGCGTTAGCATTCATGGATCGTATCAAGAAAAAGGGAAACCCAACTGGTAGCAATCTTGAATGTCGAATTTGTAATCCACCAAGAAGTTTTACAGCACCAACAACATTAGTATCTCATTACCGGAGTCATGCTGGGATAAAACCATACGAATGTCGTATATGCAGAGCAGTTTTTACAAGAAGACACAGCTTAAAATATCATATGTTAATTCATCAAAATCAAACAAGATTTACGTGTGCTGATTGCGGTAAAAAGTTCAGACATCCATCGCATTTTAGGGAACACCGCCGTCGACATACTGGAGAAGCACCATTTGGATGTGACGATTGTGGGCAAAGGTAAATTTATCAGCAACATTTATAACTATAAATAAACGTCATAATACTACCAAAAATATTTTTTTACCATATAGGTTTAAGACCAGAAACACTTATAAACGTCATTTGAAAACAAGACATGGCAAAGTATTAACAACTACTGGAGAGTTGTTATATCTCTCTGAAGAAGATTTTCAAAAAGTACGAACTAATAGAAAGAAGAAGAATGACGTAATTAAAGAGCGTGTGGTAGATGAGGCTATAACTGCAGCAAAAACATTAATTAATTATCAAAGCGATGACAACCATTTTCAAAATAGTGCGGCTGAAAGATATATTATTAATGATAATAATAAAAATTGGGAGTCAAATGATGCAATAAAAATTATCAAGAATTGTTTTGACACTTACGAGATTTGCTCAGAATCTCAATTAAATAAGACTGATTCTATAGAGACTGAAATACCTATAGATAATAGAGTTTCTATTAAAGCCGAGGATATATTACCAATGGAATACACGGACAAAGTACAAGAGAATTTGCCACAATTACAAAATGTTTCTTACAATAAGTTAGAAGTAATTAAAGACGATAAATCTGAATTAATTTATCATAACATTAACGAGCCACCGTCATTTATTAAAATACAATATAATACTTCGATTAATGATGAAAATGAAAATAATACCGAATTTCAAGAAAATTTCGAATTTTCGGGAAAACCATTTAAAAACCGCATTCAAATAGCAGAACATAACGAAGAACAATTTTGCAATGATTCATTGAATGAAACTATAAATGAACATTGCAACAGGCATATAATTATCACTGAAGAACATGTAGAAGTCAATAATGACAGCATTCACGACGATAAACCGTACGAAGAGAAACATGAACTTATTTTGGAAAAAGATTTGATTAATACCAGCACTTTACAGCCAGATAATCAAATTATTAATAATACAAATAAAAATATTTTATTGGAGCAAGATGACGAATCCATAATAAATGAAAATAAAACAATAGGTAATCATTCAACTATAGTAAGAGATTTAATAAAAAGTCGTGTAATTACACCATTAAATAGCGTTTTTAAGAACAGTCAAAAACTGATGCATCAGACAAAACAGCGTATATACATTAGTAATGAACCATTGACGAGTATAATAGTACAAAATAAATGCGTCAACATTGTTCCACAATACCAAGGTTGTCACAATGGACAAACAAAAGCAAGGTTACAGTCTAATAAAAATCAAAATTTAACGAGTAAACACGTGCAAGAAGTCAATATAGGACACAACAGAAATGAAAATACGATTTTATTACTCACTAATGATACTTTACAGAGCAGCATACTTAAGATCGAAAAAACTAATACTGTCGACAATTTCGGCATAAATATTAAAAAAAGTAAGTAAAATTTATGTGATTTTTTGATATTTGGATATGTAAATATTAATAGAAAAAAATATATATTTAATATTTTCTACTTTCTCAGAAAGATATATTGACCGTATAGATAAAAAATTCTACGAAAACAAATTTAATAAAATATTTTTCCATGATTTTGATCTTGCAAAATCCGCAGTATTAGTATAGCTTTTATATATAATAAAATTGCAACAAATAAAAATATACTTATTTTCCTTCTTCTAAAGTAAAATTATTTTTGCATTATTCAATATGTACCTCTGCTTTTAAAAAAAAAAAACGAAATAATAAGTTACTGAGCCTCCATATATGTTAATCATTCCAGTGGTTGAAATAGAGAATTACTTTTATTAAAATTTCAATTAAAAATTGTATATGTGTTGCGAAAGTAAATAGGTGGTAATAGCAATAAGATTTATTAATGTGCCAAATGAAAGTGAACATAACGAAAATTTATAATTTGTTTAACGAAAAATCTTTAATATTTTTACGTATAACATTATTTACGTATATTCCTGCTTGTTTAAAGTCTAATAACAATTATAACATTAAATATCATTTACCATCTATTTTATCACTTCATTTAGATATTTATTTCACGAAATTACAACTAATCAAGTTCTGTTCCTTGTGTCCTTATATTTAATTATACTAAAACCATACTGCAACAATATTATTTTGAGATTAAAGTACAATTGTTAAACATAGGCAATCCTTATCCTTTCGGGATAATTACACAATGTCTTCCATAAAAATTAATAATTTTTCTTTTACATCATATCATCAGTGTTTTGAGAAAGTATAAATTCAAGACATAGCTTTGTTACAATAATAAAAATAAGTAGCTATAACTTATAATTAATAATTAATAAGCTTTTATAACACATATTCTAAAAAGTTTATTGAAATATGTTAATATTTTGTTACAATGTATTAGCGCTAGTTTGTAAAAATGATTTAAATACAAAGTCTGAACACATTTCATATAACATTAAATAGTGCCTCTTTTCTAATTCAAAACGTTTGTATTTTTCATAACTTAAATTTCAGGAGATGAAAATTAAAAAATAAGATAGGTACATAGCTTTTATAAAATAAATTCTGAAGTTTTTGAGATATTAAATCTAGTAACGATATTTTTTGTACATTTCGTACGAATAACTTTCAAACAAATTAAAGCTTTTATTGTAATCGAAAAGAAAGTGTAAATGGTTTTATTTTCATTTAATTATTACAAAGAATAACAAGATATATTATATGCTCATGATTTAGTGTAGATATTCAAGTACTTTTTATAAGAATAAGAATAACTATATTTTTTTCAAATCTCTACTGTAAATAATCAACATAAATATATCTAGCTTACAGTGAGTTGCTTATTTAGTATAAATTTGAATTAAAATCAACATTCCTAAAGAGTGTTACAAAATTTAAGATGCTTTAAACAAGTTGTTTATAAAGAACTTTTTATATAAAAATTTATATAGCATAATGTTTTTAATTTAATATATTCTTTTGAAAATGTATTGCAGGCACCAATGCATTGTTATATTACATTAAAAATCTCTGCATAAATAAATTGCTGTAGAACCGTGTATTGAACATTATTAAATACATTAGTGTCCTCAGATAACAAATTTTTATATAGCGCAAACATTTTGTTATGAATTTAATACAAATAAATAATGAATAATTTAATATGTATTTAGAATTAAACACATATGGCAATATGAATTTTATGTTAAAAAAAAATAATATCTAAAAATAAAGCAAAAATTTTAATACTCAAATGAACAAAATCTTGTATTCTCATACATATATATATTAATATCTAAACAAGACCAATTTTTGTGTATTACAGAAAACATAAGAATTGTAATAATTAAGAACTTAATTTCACATGCATTTGTTCATTGTAAACTGGTGACGTGCCTTAGGTACATTGTAAAACTGATTACTACATAATAATGTAATAACTACAACTATATAAAAAATAATCATGCATATACTTTGTACGACATTTTTTTATTATCTGTATTAAATATTACTTAATTGTAATGATGTTAATGTAAACAATAATTTTAGTTATATATTGTATTTTTATACCAATTTTGTACTTAAAACAATAAAATAGTTTAATGTTACTTGATTTTATAATCATAAACAAAACTTCCACCCACTTACTAAGGTTCTTTGAAACTGAGAGGTCGATTTATATAATTTATAGTATCTGATTTCTATCCAAATTTTGTGGACTCCCAATTTTTTAGATCTATAGAAACTTGGCAGCAACAATAGAGGAAATAGAGTAAAATAAGAGTAGAATACCAGATATCTGCAATAAACAGCATCAATAACACATTTTCTTTCATATTTTTAAATAAATAATTTCAAATAATTTTGGAAGAAAATAATACCGTGAAATATCCTACAAACGTAGATGTATCCTACTTCTTCACCAGCAAAAAAATAAAAATTCGATATTACTGACATTGCTAGTAAAGGACTTGTTAAAACACAATGAATTCTTCTGGCACTTATTGGCGACATATATTTTTCTCGAATGTTAATGCAGTATTCACTTTTTTCAATTGACTTTGTTAAGTTTTCAATGTTTAATCCTATACAATTAAGAAATGCCCAAATAAAAATATTGATTTGCATTCCATGCCAAACAAAAACAAATATAAAGCACAGAAATGAGGCAAATAATTTATTGAAATTCGACTTTAACAACGGTGTATAAATATATCTGAAAAACATGAATACAGTTCTTCTTATCACCAGTTATATTTTTTTTAATAATTCGGAAAAATGATATATTGTTTTCGGATACTATACCTTATAAGAAATTTGTATAAACCCTCATCAAAATATTTCCACATATCAGAATACAAATGAATTCTTGCAACACATTTTGGCTGGGAAGGGGCTTTAACGCGATCAATTGCACATAAGGTATGATTTAAGCCATACACTACAACATATTTAATTAGAAAAAATTGACCCATGCAATATCCTAATCCATATAAAGCCCATGGATTTAATGATTCAACAACCTAATACAAGAAATGAAAAAAAATTGTTTGAAATACATTTTGACATTTCATTAAATATTAATTTTACTAAATACCAAATTATAGAATATGTTGCTTTACCTTAGGATGATAATGCATTGCGTTAAAATACAGAAAATGTAAAAAGAAATTGGCAAATAGTATCCAAAATGTGTATCTGATTAAATTTAAAACAAAATATCCAAGTTCTGTTAACTTCCAGGCTTGAAACGGTTTTTTTATCTGCAACAGTTTATACATTGCTTATAATAAAGAATTTATTGAATTACATAAGTAATAAGAAAAGTACTTTTTACATACAGAATCAATGAAATCATGATATAAAATCAATGGTCCTAATTGTAATGTGGGCAAATATAAGGAGTATGCTACTGCCCACAAAAAACCCTTTATGAAATATGTTGTATCTGTGTAATCGTCATCCACACATATTTGTTTATTATCAATACTGCAGCTAATACTTCTTAATTGAATCCAACACATCGTAAGAGTTAAAAGATAATGTTCTTCATCGCTTAATTGTAGCATATTTTGAAAAATGCCATCACGAATTTTAAGGAAATGTATCAAGAATAGAAAACATGTATTTATGAACCATATAGTACGGTCTTTGTGTTTATATGTTAGAATATATAGTATGCTTGGTTGAATTAATGCACATAATGTCCCTAATATACCAATAGAAAAATATAAGAATGAAACAGAAGTGAAAATGTACCAGTAACACAATAGCTGTAAAAATATGATTAATTAAATAATTAGTAAGAAATAGATTAATAGATTAAAAAGTATCAAGATGTCGAACCATAGTATTCTGTAAAGCTTTTATAATGTAACTAACAGAATGATGGAGAAATATCCATGGCATTAATCTAACTATTAATGGCATCCATGTATTCCATTCTTGATCTGAAACATCTTGTTTTCTTCCTAGCCATATCCATCCTTGTGAAAAATCATTATAGATATCATGATAATCATTGAAGTCTAAAAATGATAGATACCATCACACAGTGAAATTTTTATACTTAAGATAAACAGTTTTTGACTCTTACAAGTACTAAATAAAGATACTTTATAAATAGAATAAAGGACAGCACTAATCCAACAGAAAAAGTAAAACAGACTCTCATATTTTGGCAAGTTTGTAACTCTGTTTATCACTGCTGTCATTATTAATTGCAATTGAATTTGCCGCCTTTTCTGTGTTTAAAATCTTAACAGTTTGATCTGCAAATATTTCACAACCAATGTCCTAATGTCCTAATTCAATTTATAAATTAGAACCAGAGGCAAAACCCACGCTTGAGTTTTTGGTCTGCCAATACAATGGTTTACAACTGATAAATTGCAGAGATCCGATACGTTTGGATTTCACGTTAGCAAAGTTGTCAAAAGTTTCGAATCCATAGCAGATATGTATCTGTGAAGTCAAATTAGGATCCAATCTATGTATATATGCTAAAACGTGGGTCAAATGATAGTTTCAAAAAGTTTTTAGCTCTAAGCTTTAAAATTCCAAGTTGTTGCTTGCTGCGGAGACAGAATAGCAATATAACAGACGACATTTGTAGTTGTTCCCAAATAGAATGACAACATTATCAAACACACCGAAAAAAAATCTGGGACCCAAATGTGTAGACTTTCATTTCTTCTGTTAGAATTACAATACTTTTTAAAAAAATCAAATATGGTTTTTTCAAGAAGGTTTCTTCCTTTATTTAAACAAATAGGTCTAAAAACATGGTTAAAAACAATCAGAGCGGCAGAGATAGCAATTGACAATAAATCATGTGTGACACAACAATCAACCACATCTGAATTGAGGTTAAATTTGAAACCAACTCTCTCTTGTTTGAAACAACAGGATCTTATTATTTTTCCTTAGAACATACAATAAGAAAAAAGGTTCAGGTCAAAAGAAAATTTTTGTTATATTCTATATAATTAATAAAATAAGATAATTATATGATTTTTCTAAATGTAAATTTATTTTTGGAAGATCAAAGAAACGTATGGTAGTATATATAGTGTGTATTAAAAATTGATAGATTGTAAATACACACAATTTAAGTATAAGTATAAAAAATAATTCGTTTTTACATATTCACATAAAGAACAATTGGACAATGGTCACTCCCATAGACCTTGTCCCTTATAACATTGTCGCAAACTTTATCTTTAATTCGTTGCGACACCAAAAAATAGTCCAATCGCCTAAAAAAATATAAAGTAACATTAGCTTAATTACATGTCTAATTTTAGCAATATAAATATTTGTTTTTACTTACCATCCTATATTCTTACTACGTGCATTTGCAAAATATGACCAGAACGTGTAAACACCTGTTTTATCTGGATACAGGGCTCTAAATGTATCAACATAACCGTCCTCTAAAAAGTCAGTCATACCTTCTCGTTCTTCCTTTGTAAACCCAGCATTTTTTGTATTTGTTTTCGGATTTGTGAGATCTGTGTACATTACAAAATATATAACTGTTTACTCTATTAATGAGCATAAAGATCACAAAAAAATATACGTTACCTATTTCTTGGTGGGCAACATTCATATCACCACAAATGATCACTGGCTTTTTTTCATCTAGGTTTTTAATATAGGTCTTAAAAACTTCATTCCACTGTAATCTCTTTGGTAATGTTACTAATTTTTGACCAGCATTAGGAACATCTAAGACATTAATTAATCACTAAATATTATAAATGTCCATGAAAAAAACCATTTAGATTAATTAGTATTACATAACTTACAAACATTAACAAAGAAAAAGTTTGGATACTCAGCAGTAATTAATCTGCCTTCATTATCAAATTCATTGTCATTCAGACCATATTTTACTTCAATTGGCTTCTCTTTTGAATATAATGCTAATCCACAATATCCAGGCTTCTTACCTATTTGTATAACATAAATAATTTTAATATCTCTGCATATTTTAAGTTTATGTATAACAAATTAAAAATATTATTACTATCAAGAAAATAACGATGATATCCAGTTAACTTTACTTCATCTGGTATTTTCTCTTTATCGCATTTAGTTTCTTGCAATGCTACTATGTCTGCATCTTCTTTTTCAATGTATTTCATTCCATTTTTCTAAGTATATAACGATACTAGTGTATTATTAAAGTTTTCTTAGAAATTAAAGTATCAAATATATTAAATCTTTTACCTTAAGAACTGCTCTGATTCCAGAAACGTTCCAACTCGAAATTTTTAAATTATATTTATTTCCTTCTGCATTTAGTTTATCACAATCAAAGTTGATTTCATCCAAGTTCGACTCAGTCTTATTCATCATTTGCTTTGGTTCTGTTTTAGCTCGCTTTGCAGCAGGCTCCTCAGTATCATTCGCACTGCGTTTAGACCGTTTAGGAGTTGCATCTTCAGATTTTAACGTTTTCCCTTTCTTTTTCTCAACTTTAGCTTCTACAGAATCTGCCTAAATTTAACAATACTCATTGTAGCTAAAGTATATATAAAGTCTAACATTTAACGTTACAATTAAAATGTTACAATCATGTGTTTAAATAAGAATATCTTAAATCTACGTTATTACATTACAAAATAATAAACGAACTTGAGGAAATAAATTATATATTTTGCTAACCTTTCGAGCTCTAACTCGTTTTGGCGGCATACCGGTTACTTTTGTATGCACGTAAAGATTGCTTAGAAAAGTAAAAATATTTTAATACATATATATATATGTAATGTTAGAAAGACAAGTATACTCTTTGGTTTACAGCTTTTCCATTCCACTACGAAATTAATTACAGATTTCAAAACTTATAGATACGTCTGACGAAGACACAGTCAAAGCCAGCACGATATTAAATGAAATTTGAAAACAGCGCCGAAGCACAAAGCATCCACACAAACATAAACTATAGTATTTCTATATACTGTGAACAACACATGGAAAGATATACCTTCTGTAAATTTTATTATTTTCTAAATTGAAACAAATAACTAATACTAGTAGTAGATTTCTGAAAAGTAATTTCCTGATTTGTATTTCATGCTAAATACATTAATTTTTGTATTTGCGTTACGTTACGTTACAACGCTCTATACAAATATATGATGCATGCCAGAAATCGGAACTAGAGACAAAGCATTTTCGCATACTGCTCTGAAATATGCTACAAGGTGGCAATATGGAGGCAGGTACAGACAGTATCCACTGTGGATTGGATGCGCAGTAAAATGGTAGGGATAAAAATGCTTACAATGAGAAAACCCAGCTGTTTACTATGGTGAAGCGTGACTGCTCTGAGATCTTCCCTGCAGCACATTTCAGAACAGTCTCTGAAAATGCGTTATATACATCTGTCACATACAGTAACTGTGAGCCCTACTTTTATGGAATTGCATGACAGTGTTTTTACACTATGTTCATCTTCTAATTATTGCAGAGATATTAATGAATTTACATTCGTATACAATTATTTGAAGTAAAATACACATCAAACTAACAAATTTAATTAAACAAAACATGTTTAGCAATAAAAAAAGTAATTTACCACCAAGACCTAGTATTCCTAATCCCGTGCATATGTTGGAAGATCTTGATCATGCTACTGCCGATGACATAGCATTTAAAATAATAAATAAAGGTTTAAATATATTTTATCAAAGACCTGAAATGATTATTAAGATATAATAATATATGTATATTTCAAATTATACTTTACCTTGAGGTTAACACATACACTTCGGCACTGTTATTTATAAATTTGTTTTTAGATGAAATTACTGGAGAAAATTTAAGCTCGAATTCTTCTGATACGTATCAGAAAGTTAAAATGTATTTGAACATTAAAGAACAATTACAACATTTGGAAACCACTCTTCAGAAGAAGGAGGAACAATTGAAAACAGATAACGAGGAGATAAAGAAGCTGGCAGATGATATTAAGAAACAAGCACAGGCTGCATTAATAACATAAATCTTTTTATATTTATCAGTTACATTTTAATCATTAGAACATTACTTTTCTTGAGAAAAAATCGATTTGTATATTAATTTTACCTTAACTATGTGTGTGTATATGAATAAACATTTTGTACAAAATCTGTTTACCTGCAGGCACATTCGAACTTTTTATATTGGTAGACAAGTGACATGTCTCACATAAGATGACTCTATTACTATTATAATATGTATTCACTCACAACAGATCGCAATATATATACACAACACTGTGGACAAATAAATGTTGTATTACAGTTATTATTTTTATCATGTACATATACATACATACTTTAACAAGCCCGATAATTATATAAATCTATATAAAAATTACAATAAAACAAAGTATTATGCAATACTTGAACTATGATTTGAATTTGTATAAATTTTTAAGTTCATACAAAGTTGGATATATAAATCGTAAAGAATATCTATTAAAAGGCACTATAATTGAATTATGAGATGTGATTATTTGAAATACTTGGACATTTCAATTAATTTATTATCTTATTTCAACACTTTACCTACCGGAAGTCTATTAATAAATTTCTTATTGACTTAATTTTTAATTTTGTATTATAAATAACCAACAAGTCATTATTGATAGGTTCAGTGTTTAAATATGAAACCATATAATTTTGTTTTAATTGTTTCGTCCCTTATCCAAAAAGTGTTACTATATAAATAGTTTAATATTGCACATTTGGATTGGTAAAAACATTACGATATAAAAAAATATGTATATTTTGAGGATGATATGATTGCTTGTGTCTACTATATGATCATTAATCATATATTACTAAAATATTAGAAATCTCAAAAGCATTTTCACTTGTGGTATAAATGTCATTGTGCTTAAACTTTAATAACTATGGTAATAACTATTTGATATGCATATTTCTCCAAAATGCTTTTAAAAATACTGTTGTATTTTACTTAGAAAATTAACGTTAATAACCGGGAATGCTTGTCATATTAGACCTTATATCATACCTAACCAGTGGATCATTAAGATAAGCACACCATGTAAAGCCTGGTGGATATCCTGAAAAAATCATGCAAATATTCAAAATTAGCAACACTGGTTATGTACTGTAAAGGATTATACCATTATAATGATTATACTCTTCACCAATAGAATTTCCCTACTATACACCAAATTTCACTGAACGTGTGCACATAATGTGAAAAAGCATTGTGTACCTTCTTTACATGAAACACATTTGTTTACATATATACGTATGAAGACAAATTGTACAATACTTACACAATACTATTTACTGAATAAGTTTTTTCATGTGCTGACAAAATGTGGTTCAGATAAAATATCAAATTGTGTCCCCTTTTGTCCAGCTGCATGCAAGTAACATCTCTGAATTAGTCAATGGTTAGTGACAAATACCTATGTTTTACAAAAATATACATATATATAGATTTACACATAAGGTATATTTAAGTAACAGAAACATAATAAATATGCTTTTATACAATAATTGTTACTTTAATGAAAAGTTTTTTCCTTATAAAAGAATATGTTTATACCCCCACCAAAAAACATCTGTATTATGCACTTATCTTTATTTATAACATTTTTAACAGTAAATATAGAAGTGCTTTACATTTTCCTTTCATATAAAAGTAGGAGAGCTGTTCAAGCCAGTTACTTGCAGCATTAAATGTTCTCAAACAGAATACAAAAGTATACAATATATTATATTCTTACATAATATATCAATATATTGAATTAGGACGGATTAAGAGATATGTAAGTATAATATCGTATGGCATTCACAACATTTTTACCATTTAATACTTCGCAGAGATTACAAAAGTTTTAAACATTTTTAAAACCAATACTTTTTTAGTTGTAAGTTACTTCAAATTGATGTATATCAATTTTATAGACTTTTTCAATATCAACATTGAAAAGTTATGTATCATTACATATACTTATGTTATGTATGATGTAATATCCATTAAACTTACGAATGTTGTAATATAATTCGGTTTGAAAATAATAATCACAATCGTAACGGAATGGTTACTAAATCATCTACTTTATCTGTAGTAACAAAACACGTACAATCTAGACTTCTCTTATGTCCTAGTTTTAACGTAGTATGCCACTATATTTGTAAAATGGAGAATATTGTTTATATTAAGTAAAAGCAGAATACAATGATTGAGCACAATAAATTTTATGTTAAATGTAACATATATTGGCGACAATTGACTACTGTATCAAGGATACATATAAAACTGGTTCTAAAGAAAATAATATAAGCGAATGTCAAGATAATTTTCAGGAAATGCACACAATCTAAACGATGTGTAGAGATAGTCGTTGAAAAGGGCCACAGTAAAAAATAGATATTAGGAACATATGATCAATTGGTGTAACGAATTGTAATCACATTATACTCATTAAGTGATCGGCCTTAGTTATTTACCACCAAAGTTTGGCAATATAAAAAGTGAACGAAATTTCAACTTGCCTCTAGGCTTGTATTTGAGATGGTCCTCAATGAATTGACAAGGACAACGGGCGGAGACACAATGACGTGGTGAAACAGATAAACCCGTGATGTCTCTGTTACGTTCCTGTGAGTCTATAACCAGATCAAGTCTCCGGCGCACAAAGTGATGCGCCCATCGAGAAGCATACCTCAGCAACAGCAACTCCGCCCGTTCCTGTCAACACATACCATCATCATTCAGTACCTAGAGCCAAAGTGACGAGAAAACTACAAAATTCACGTATTACATATATGCATGCGTCAATAGTAGACTTATCCTTGAAATATAGAAATTTCTCACTCAAACAATACATCGCTGTAAAAAAACAGCAAACAATGATTTTTAAAAGTATTAAGTACTTTTTTCAGGTAAAGTTTCTTATACACCTATGTGCCATTCGCCATTTTACAAAAATAGTTAAAATTGTAGTTCATGATCTTTTAATATTTAAGTATGTACAGCATATATTATATGTAAGAATATTAAAGACTAAAAATATTTTTGCAAAATATACACATATGTGTAATTTGTACAATTTCTATATAAATTTCAAATTGTATATTAAATGTTTAATACTATATTAGTCAACAAAGTAATATAAGCAATATTAAACTTCATTAGAAAGTACTTAATGCCTAATAAACTTGTTGCTGATAATCCAAATCACCAATAAAAAATATGGCTATTAAAACCGTTTATAGTTAAAAAAAGAAATAGTCAATAATGAAATGAAGCATCAATATCTTGCACGACTTATTTCAATGCAAATCAATTTCAATATTCATCTATTTCTAATGACACTATGTTGTGTACAAACGTAAATGATTATTATTGTAGAGCAGTTTAAGTGCTTTAATAATCTTTTCGATTTTTATGCTTTATATTGCTTTTATCCAATTCAATTATTAAAAACTGTTATCAAAATAGCTCCAACAAGCTAAAATATAAGCTTTGCGTCAAAATAACTGCATCACAATACTGCTTTCAAATGTTAAAGCATATAAAACAATTTTAAATGCCTCTGTCTTTAAGAAAATTACTCCAACTGGGACAAAAATCTCTGCCTCGAACATGTGGCTTATTACGAAGCCATTCCTCTATATATTGACATGGGCATAAAGCTGATGTTAAATGGCGAGGTGAAGAAGGATTTCCACCTTCTTCATCGACTGTCCAGTCCAACCGTCGACGTAAATAGTCCTTTGCCCAACGTTGAACGTAACGGCAGAATACTTGTTCACTCTTATCCTGATAGATTTTATTTTATTTTTCAGGAAACAAAATAAAATACTATTATACAAATTTATATGTAAAACAAGTGAAATTTAGTTGCATAAATATTAAAAAAGTAAGAGACATCATACTTTCAATACTAAAAATTTTAACGTTATTATATTAAATTCTTGTATCAGCAGAGAAAAATCTAAAAACTTAATGAGAAATGAATAGTTACCTGGTATAAAAGATGCTTACCTGCTTACGAGAGATTCTGGTAGTTGTGCTGCCTTGTATCACAATATCGCTATCATCGATATCCATTCGCTGTTGTAATTCTCTTTTACGGCGCATTTCCGAATTTCCATCTTCGCCGATAACTCTTCCTTCACGTTCCTCACGTTCTATTACTTCTTGCAACTTTTTCTGTTCCAACAAAATGTAACATGTTATACAAATGTGATGATTCCAACTGGAAATAATAGTTTCACAATATGACAATATAATATAAACATAAAAAGACTATTACAAAACATGATCAGGCTTAGAAATTTAAATCTACACACATCACAAAATGTCTAATAACACTTACGATACAATCTGTAGTATCAAAGTATATGAAGCAGAGATTGACTTTATGACATGAAATCTTCCCTCTATCATCCAATCCAAGCAATATTTTATGTCGAAGTAAATGCTTGTTCACTTGAGCCATACATTTCTCAAGATTATGGTTTAATTTTATCTTGACGAACATGCAAAAGAATATTGCTGCAGCATTGAGGACTAACCACATGACGCCAAGACCAAATAAAGTAAGACCAGTCACTCCAGAAAATAACAAGCCAAGCAGTACAATAAATGCAGTAAAGATCCAAAGAACAAGAATTCTCTTATAGCATACATTGTACATATTAAAACGTACATCATTTACAAGCAATTCCATAATGTGTACGTAATCTTCTACTGTAAGCTGTAAAAGATATATAATAATACTTAAAAATTCAAAGAATTTTATTCTAGCAACAAACAAATACTAATATTATTATTTAAAAAATGATACGAGTAAATAAGATAATTAAATATTTACCGTTAAACCTTGTGCCATTAATTCTTCTGGTACCAATTCTGGCCTAAATTTAGCTGGAGTGATCCATGGCCATTTAGTGTTAACTGGTAAAAGAGTAACAATAGTATCTCCATTAGCAAAACCTTGTCTGATGTTTCCAATGGGTGTGCTTATAACATTGCTCGCATTAGTTCGGCCATTAGATACATCTCTCAGATCAATAGTCTTCAAAGAAGCACTTTTAGGATCAGAGATTCTTACTTCGGACGGTACATTAAGTTCCGGACTTTCTGATGTAATGGAACGACTTAGACCTGACCTATCTAAGTTAATCTGGACGGATTCTGTTGGTATCACAGCACCTCTATATTCATTATTCTTAATTTGTGGATCATCTGCCTTTTCAATAGCTTTACTAATTTTTTCAACATTTACTGTAACTGATTCTGGCTTTATTACAGCTGGTGCATTAGTTTTAGTTTTCTCTTCCACATTACTATTATCTTTAATAGGTGTTTCATCTTCAAATTGGACCCAATTTTTTGTTCTTGAGGATATGCTAGGTGAATTTGCTTGCACATTATCGACTGTGTCTTGAGAACTCATTTTTACTAAAGGAATAATAAAAAAATTAAATTTAGTTAAACACATAAAGGAAAATTTTGAAAACAAATTAACAATCTTGAATTAATTGTCCATCAAGTGTCATTCCAATTCATAACATTTCTCATTTCCCACAATGTGAGCCCATTTAATTGGGTTCATGTTTGGATACCTTAAATAGATCTATATTATCAAATGATAATTAAAAAAAAGGGAGTGCCCATGAATGTGTAATTATGGTGCAAATATAATGCACCAAAACAAAACAATGGTTTTTTAAAATAATAAAAAAAGTGGACAATTAAATCGATTCGTCTTTTGTTCGGCAAGTGACATTACTATGATTTTGCTATGTTATTTAATCTGAAAAAAAGATTGTTGGTACATAGAATGCACCGAATATGTGCAGGGGAATAAACTCATGACCAATATTTATTTGTGCTCGATTCTTATTATCGAAGAAACAGATATAAAAATCATACAAATTGATAGGAATGTTGTATTGACAGTTTTATCCGCGTAAAAATGCATAACTGATATTTTGTTACCTGTTGTGATATGACCTATCTCATATCCGTGAGGTGAAAAGGTGCGTAATGCACGAAATCAAGGTGTGCAGCATTGAGATGGAAAGAGACGGGTGGGGTAAAGGGTACCTTACGATACCGTAAAATGGTATAGATATGCACATACATACACTTTTACCTGTGTAATAATTGACGTAAATATGTTAATTTGACCGTTCTGTGTATACGTTCCATTATTTATGCGTTATTGATTTACCATATAAGTAATAATCATTGTGTGAACAATTATATTAATTAAGATATTTATTAATGTGTTTCTGTTTGTGTACGATAGAATCACATACTTTTTGTAATTCCATATATATCTATATATATTGTATATATACATATATACACACAAACGCGACACCTACCACGAAATACACAGTTTAACGTTTTACAATTAGCGACAAATATATTCATGTACACTACATACATATGTATGAATACAATGTGCGTATAGGTTTCTATGTATATTCATACGCATGCTTGTTAATACATATCAAATTAGAGATACGTATACAAACGTGCATTTACGTTGAACTGTAGAGTATGGAACAGTATGGAATATGAACCCTCTCCAGAGTTGTTTGGTAACCTCCCTACTCCCTAGCGTCACGTTTTTTATCCCCACTATGACATTGCGCATTTAACAATGCGCAGACATTTAAAAAAAGGGAAACCTGATGAGAACGAAAGAGACAATACCAAAACAAGCGATAGATAATCAAGCTAGAAGCTGTCTCCAGAGAAGTTAAGAGGGTGTTCACGCCTGGGCTTTTAGCGGGCCAATACGAAGTTGTTTAAATTATAGTACGAATACACCGTGAAATGCAGGGATCAGATATCTGACATGAGTGCAGCAATATTCAGCTTTGAATTATCAGCCAATTGAAACATAGCAATTTGCTGCATTCTCTTAATGTAAAAGCCTCATTGTCTGCGGATATGTTTGTTGAATTGAAAGATTACTGTATTGTAACTTTGACACTACACATAGTGTCCGAAAATTATGTTACTTTAAAAAAATGAGTTATTCCTAAGGTCATTTCAAGTAATTTTTTCCTTAGCGAAATGCAATTCACCTTTTACCAGTCAAGTTTGTCTCTCACCGGACCGTGTTTACCATAATTCGTGCATTTATGTTCCATGAAACATTTTCGATTTCTGAATCTCAGAGAGAGAGAGGTTTTTGATTTTTTCCTTTAATTCTGAACTACGATCAAATAGAGGATTTATGTTGTGCCGCGATCATAGTTCAGAACAGGACAGAATTGCAATAATGATTGACAATGATCACAATATTCACGCGATACATGGACACACCACGCCGCTGCGCAGAACTCCCGACGCATGTGTCACCTGTCCCACACTCTACGTAACTTATTTTCTTTTCTAAAGGAACATTTGTATTTACGCGCATGTATGCATATGTGTACATACATATAAACGTGTTTCTACAGAAAACTTATTTTATAGTTGATATATGTATAAATACCTAATTTCGTGTGCTACTAAGGAAATTACATAACAGAGTGTACGAATACTGTTACTTTGGTGCAATTGTAATTCTTAGTCAATAATTTAGTACAATGTACTGTCGGAAGATAATTGCAAATGCACTTAAACATACTCAATTATATACAAGGTCTAATTTAATTGGTACTAATATGTATCAATTAAATTGTTGGAAAAATGCATTAATAGTGTGTCTACCACAAATTTATCACATAAGAAAACTTTATAGCTCTAAGTTTTATGAACCAAGAAAATCAAATGGAACTATGTTTACTTTAATTTCGGGTAGTTTTTTAATTAATCTTTTTGGTTTTGACGATGAGGAGAATGATGATGAAGCACAACTAATAATGACAATTAAAAGATCAATTTTAGCGATTCAGGTTAGGTATAACAGATGATAATACTGTACATATTTTATTGTAGTCGATAACAATGTGACAGTGTTGAGTTAAACATAAATGTTTTGTTTTAATATAGTTTCATCGGTGTTTCTTTTCCCTTTATAGAAGGGAGAATTTAAAAAAGCAGAACAGATGTTACATATTGCTTTGCGACAAGCTCAGACTTTACAAAATTATAATGGTATAACATATGTTTATGATGTAATGGCTAATCTTGCAATGAATGTAAATGACTATAAGAAAGCAGAAAAACTGTTTGTATCAGTTCTGCAAAGATTATTGGCAAAAGGAGTAGCCCAAGATGATTTGGCAGTCATTCATATTAGTTTAAAAATTGCTAACATGTATGGTAAAATGGGAGAAACAGAGTAAGAAATTGGATTCAATATTATACATAATCTTTTTTACATTATGAAGTGTAATACTTTATTTGTTAATATAGAAAGGCGGAAAATGGTTTCCAGTTTTGCTTACAACATTTAAAAGAACACATGGCTAAGGATCTTGAGAATCCAAACATTTTAAAATTACTAGGTTTAGCTTCAGAATGGTATGGCAGCTTTCTTTTTGCACAATCTAAATATGTTGATGCTCTCAGGTACTTATCTGATGCATACAATATAGCTGTAAAAATTCTTGATAAAGATGATGAGCAAATTGTTGTGTTACTAAATGATTTAGGAATTGTAAATTGTATGATAAAAGAATATGATCAAGCCATTAAATATTTAACTCAAGCTACAGAAATAGGTAATATACATTTAATGGTTAATAATACATTTTTAACTGTTCGATTTAGAATAATTTCAACAGCGATATCTTATGTTTGTAGGGAAAGAACTGCCCGAAATGCTTGATATAGGTTCTATTTATGTTAATTTGGGAAATGCATACATTGCAAAAGGATTATATCAGGAAGCTAAAAAGAATTGTAAGGAAGGAAAACGTTTAGCAAAAGAACAAAATCATAAAAACTCTGTAGATGTGGCTGAGAAATGCCTCGAAAGAATAAAAAAAATGATGGCTTAGTAAAAAATAAATGAAAAAATTCTATAGCACAACTTAAAGCAAATATGTTTTCAATTACATAAACTTACAATGTGTATAATAAATATCTATAAACTTTTGAGTAAAATACATTCGTATAGTAGGTAAGGATTGTTTGAGTTAATAAATGTAATAAGTATTATTATTGTCTTTCACATTTTGCTTTAAGAATAAACTTTGTATTCATCTACTGTAAGAAAAATATTTTTTTTATTTTATAATAGCTTTTATTTGTAATATTGTTACAAAAATCATATCATTAATCTTAATAGAATTTTATAATTACGGATTTCATTATCATTTTTGCAGTAAATATAAAACATAACGCTATTTTCACTGGAATGCAGTCCATCATTGAAGACACTTACAGCCTTGTAAAAATATAAGTTCTAGTTTAAGGTTCTTGTTATAGTAGTTGAGAACAAGTCTTATTAAATGACCACAATATATTTACAAAGGAAAATATTGTATGATTTTACTCATATTCTGCTATAAGTACCATCATATATACACCTAAAAGAAGTGCAATGATTTCTTTTACAGATTGTCCAAATTTAGTATCAGTTAAAAGTTCTGGAATTACAGATACTGTTGCAATATATATAAATCCACCCGCTGTGAATGGAAGAATCCACATAGTTGCAAGATCACCTGTAAATTCAAATTAAGTGAAATTGTGAATTAATTGATTGGAAGTATATTTTTTACAATATATATAATAATTCCTTCTTACCCATGCCTTCTGCAAGCAATGATACACAAGTTCCTAATAGAGCACCTACTGCAGTACTAAGTTGAAACATCATGGCCTGCAAAAAGATATGATCATAATTCATTAACATGATCTACTAATAGTCTATTTAATTATTCATCTTTTCAGTATCTTACTTTTTTTTTACTGTAACCACTTTGTATTAAAATAGCAAAATCTCCTATTTCATGAGGTATTTCATGCAATAAAATTGTGAAAGTGGTAACAAAGCCAATACTGCTACCAGCTAAGTAACTAGCTCCTATAGCCAGACCATCTGTAAAGTTGTGTAAAAAATCAGCTACTAGGTTTAAGCATCCAGCAATTTTTATTTCATTCTCAGGAGGATTTTCAGATTTCTTAGAAACTAAATCAGATGTAATTGCACTTTTCTTTGAATCGCTATCATCTTTCTTTTCTTTCTCCTTATTTTCTGGGACGTTATGTACATGTGCATGAGTATGATCAGTTTTTATAAGTCTTATTATTTTTTCCACAACTAGGAACATAATTATACCACATAATATACATAAACCAACAGACATATTGTGAACATGATCATGTTCTTCCTCATCATGTTCCCCATCATGGCTATGAGGCACCAAAGCATGAGGTATTAAGTGTAGAAATGCATCTCCTAATAGGCCACCAGAAGCAAAACTTAATAATATTTTCAGTAGCGGCTCGTGTTCTTTTGTGTTGTCCAATGGAACAAGAAATAAAATAAAGAATGGAGCCACCGAAATAATTAATGTGGACGTAATTGCTTTCACAAATACATAATCTTCTGGATTATCAGACAACACTGACTTATGTTGATGGTCATGTGCATGACCGTGCTCATGTTTCTGTAGAGTTTCATGATGATCATGTACGGAATGTTCACTTTTTAAATATTCTTGATTAGCCTCTTTGGTGTATTTAAAACTTGGTAATTCACTATGACTGTGGGCTTGACAAAGAGCAGGCAAGTTTAAAAGTATTAACAATAAAAATGTTGTAAACACAATTTTTGAAATCCATTTATTTGCACAACTTTGTTGATTAACCTTTATCGTGACCATTTCTACAACCTCGCACAGACTGTCTAAAATATGATTTAATTACGTAGTGTCGTTGGTATATTGTTAACATCCGTAAATAAGAACTTCGGAGTCACAATATGTTATTGTAGTTTAGGTGTCCAGAAATAAAATATGTACAGTAATCTCCCAATTCAAGAACCTCCAGGGGCAACGAGGCTGTTGAATTGAGAGAATGCAGCGAATTGTGGTGCTCTGATTGGCTGACGATTCACAACTGAACAGGTGCTGCCCTCATAGTCGATGACAAAGAGAAGAAATAGCGAGCGAGAAAGACAGCACAATATATACGAAATGCGTCACATCGCACGCAACCAATGTACATAGCTTGTCTCACGGGCCGCGATATTCGACTTGTACTTTTCACCTCGTGAGATTCTTGATCACATTATCCTGCATATTTACGAATGAAACAGTTTCAGAATTAAATGTATCAAAAAGTATGAAATTTTCCAACATCCACTCTATGTACCTGATCTATCACTAATAGATTTTCATTTTTTTTAACTCTTATACAATTCTTTTCACGGAATGAACACTGTTTGCAAAAGTATTATTCATTCGAATTTATTTATCTTTTGATCATCTTCCGTTCTCTTTCTAAAGTAACTGTGCGAAGGTAGATGTGCAGTAGAATGGTGGAGGATAAAACGGTTCACGAATTGTGAACTACTTTCCTGCAAAGAAGTTGTAAAATGGCCAGGATGCTGAAAATTTTGAAGAAGATTGTACTCCAACAACCCTAAACAACCCTGATCTCTAGATTCCTATTCTACCTTAATGTCTCCCGTGAACATCGCAGCTAGGTAAAACTTTGCTCATCTCTGACCACACATACATAATTGGATAATGTGCGGAAAATTAAAATTTGTTTACTATGTAAAATATTTACTATAAATCCTTTACTTGTTTTTAATTTTCATTGCGGAAATTAAAAACTTGCAAATCAATATAACAAAAACTACAATATAGTGAACATTATAATAATTATATATATTACAGTACACGTCATTGATTTCAAATAAATTTAACACAAATTATAAATTATATATTGTTTGTATTTTCGTTTCTTAATATTAAATACTTATGTTAATCCTTAACAATTACTAGGACTACTGAAAAGAATACAGATTGTAATTAATGCGACAATACAATTGTGCAATCGCAAACATATGTATATGTTTATATAAAATACAATAAATTCTTATATATACGTATGGTGCATAAATTAAACCCACACAAGTCCGCCTACACTTATTCCAATTGTACATACCCGATTTCGAGTTATTTTAAATCACTTTCACTGTAAAATACAACTTTATGACTAAACATATTGTCTTTTGATTCTATGTAATAAAAAAATAATTTTGAAATTAGAAAGGTGTAATAATTATATTGTTTTAATTATCTACAATAAGTAGATAAGTAATCTCAGAGAATTAATATCCTATCAGGGTTATGTATTTCTTTTGTAAAGTATAATATATGGATGTTGATTACAGGAACCAATCAGAACGATCCACGAAAAGTGATATCTACGTGGTTATAAAGAGTGGGGTATTGAATACGCTAGGACGAGGACGTATTCGTTGTTCGTTTCAATTCTATATTGAGTCAAACATTGTGCAGTGAATGTCTTCTTGAAAATAATTGTAAATTATAAGTTTGTTAATATTTTGTGAATGAAAATGCAAGCTCTTCTAGGTAAGTTTTGTAAAATAATATTTACTAGCCGCCTTACAACCTTTCTTTATTGCATCAACCGGCATATTTTTTACACCACGTTACATATACATTTTTATTAATTTATTGAGATTAGACTATTCTTTTTGATTATATTTATGTACATTTCATTATTTCTAATTTTTGTTTCATGTAGGTATCTTGATATTAATCACTGGAGCCCATTGTTTGTACAATTCCAATTCAGATGTTATAAAACTTGATTCGAGCAATTTTGACAGTTTAGTACTGAATAGTGATAATATTTGGGTAGTCGAGTTTTATGCACCATGGTGTGGACATTGTCAACAATTAACACCTGAATATAATAAGGCTGCTAAAGCATTAAAGGTAATTTAAACATTCTCTTCTTCTTCTATGTTATCATTTTTTATTCTTAAATGAGTTTCTTATTGAGATTATAAATTTTGATTAGGGTATCGTAAAATTTGGAGCAGTTAACTCAGATGAACATATGAATGTTGGGTCAAAATATGGAATTAAAGGTATTCCAACAATTAAGATATTTGGTGTCAATGATAAGCCAGAAGATTATGTTGGACCTAGAACAGCAGATGGAATTTTAGAGGCTGCTTTAAATGCAATTAATCAAAGGGTTAGCACTTTTCGTCGTAAGAAAGGCAAAGATGATTCTAAGGTAGATGTGAATAATGTATAATATATAACAACTATAAATAGAAAGTATGTGAATTTTGTAACACTGATGTATTTTTTTCATAGTGGAAAGATTCCAAGGATGTAATTGAATTGACAGATGAAAACTTTGATGACGTAGTAATGAATTCTGAAGATATGTGGTTGGTTGAATTTTATGCACCTTGGTGTGGTCATTGTAAAAATTTGGCCCCCATTTGGGAATCCGCTGCTACGGAACTTAAAGGAAAAGTGAAATTAGGTGCTATAGATGCTACTGTGAACAAATTAAAAGTAAGTTTATCTTTTTAACATTAATTGCATATAAAATTAAATTGTATTTATTTTTTAATATCTTTAATTTGATTTACCACTATTATAGGCTATTCAATATGAAATTAAAGGATATCCTACAATTAAATATTTTGCACCTGGTAAAAAATCTTTTGATTCTGTACAAGAATATGATGGTGGTCGAACAAGTTTCGATATTGTAAGTTGGGCAACAGAAAAATTGGCAGAAAATGTACCAGCTCCAGAAGTAACTCAAATTATAAATAAGGAAGCATTGGAAAATTCTTGTGCAGACAAACCATTATGCGTTGTATCAGTTTTGCCCCATATCTTAGATTGTCAGTCAGAATGTAGAAATAACTATTTGAAAATATTAAATGAACTAGGAGAGAAATATAAGCAAAAAATGTGGGGGTATGTACAAAAAATGCTACTCTTTATGCAGGAGTGAATGTATGTTTTAGAAAATTTCAAGGTATATTTTATCTCTTCTTTTAATAGATGGGTGTGGGCAGAAGCTGGTTCTCAACCTCACATTGAAGAAGCATTAGAAATAGGAGGTTTTGGCTACCCGGCATTGGCGGTTGTAAATATCAAAAAAATGAAATACTCATTACTCAAAGGAAGTTTCTCATATGTCGGAATAGATGAATTCTTACGAGACTTAAGTTACGGACGAGGAGGTACGGCACCATTAAAGGGTGCTCATTTACCTAAGATTCTTGTTACAACACCATGGGATGGCAAGAATGCTGAACTACCTCCGGCAGAAGAAATTGATCTTAGTGACATAGATCTTGACGAGAAAGATGAACTGTAATTAAAAGAAATGTGCACATCACATACATATACCATTATAAATAATTCAGTACTTGTTTTTATATTAAATTATTATTTTGAATCGACATCATTACATCTTGATGTACAATAATAATCGAATATCATCGTCATTGTAGCATTAGGAAAATTTGTCTTATTTTCAGCTAAAGCGGATCATCATTATGTTATTCATACACTAATCCTCAGGAATTTTAACAGAGATTTTCTATTGAAGTCAATTTTTATGATGTCTTATCTGTTCACTATACAGTAAAAATACAGCATAATACAGTATAAAGTTAAATTTGCATGTCGCTTTTATTGTATAGAAATGAACAAAAAAAGTACAATATCAGAGACGTGTCTGAATATTTTTAAGCAATTATTTATACATTTTTAACATAACAGTAGATAATACGGCGTTGTAAAATGTTATAGTAAAAACAGAATTCCTATTTGTCATTTAATTGCATTTACATTTTTCATGGAGATATAAATTTAAAATAATTAATTACTGGTATTTCATAACATATTAAATGCATTCCATAAAATAATTTGGTTCTCCCAAAATGGGACCAACATATTACAGTCTCGATTTACATTTCCATATACAATAAAACTTCTTACTTTTAATAAGATATCATTACTGAATTCAGTTATGTAGTGTCTTCCAACATGATTGTAAAAGAAATTTATATTGTGTAAGATTACTATGTGAAATACGTTTATACACTTATAAACACTTAAAACGATTACCTTCTCATTTATATTTACCTATTTGTAATCCTATCTTACATTTATATTAAATAAATTTTCACGTCAAAAAAATGGATGTTTAATATAATTTTATTGTTTCAACATAACATTTTATATGTTAAAGACATTGTGCAATAGCAATTTCATTTGAATATTTAATTAAAATTTTTTATCTGAAACACGTCCATGAAATTTGAATAAAGCAACAAGGTCGATATAGTAGACGCTTTTTCTCGAACTATGTTATATACATAGGAATCGATTAGTATTATACTTCTACATATGTATCTATCCCTCTTCTACATATTTACTCTTCTAAATATCAAATTATTTTTATTAATTTAATAATAAAACGACACTTTATTTGTATTTGCAAGAAGTTATGTGCATGTCTGTTGAATAGAATTCTAGTTCATTCTTCTTGAAAGAATATTTAAAATTATCTCTATTATATCATCATGATTTTTTCTGTATCATTATTCTTAAGCTTAAAATCATATGCGAAGGAAAAATTACTGAAATACTTATTTTTAAAAGTTTATTTTAGAAGTTGAATAAAGAGTACATCAGAGGTTAGAATTTTGAAAACTGCTTGTCAATCAAGGAAACAATTTTTCGTATCTGATTCAATTAATAATTTGTTCTCAGCAACATAACGATTATTGAATTTTTGATATTTTGATATTTCATTACTTGCTTCCTAAACAAAAATGGGTACAAAGACGTTAAATGATATTCGTAATGATATGAAGCAATTAATAACGGCAATAACATCTTTTGAGGTACTATCTATCACAATTAACTAAACATTATCTGTTTAAAATTAGATTAACAAATGTTACAATAACGCTTCCCTAATTACAGCAAAATGAAGAGGGATTTCAAGTTTGTGAACGGTTCTGTATGACAAGTATTAAACACCATCGATTCCTATCTGTGAATAGTAACACTACAAAGGAAGCTATTAAAGCTTTGATTACAAAGTTTTCAATTCATGGAAAATATGATGTAGCAAAAAAGCTTGAAGAATATGTTGATATATTTTTATCAAGTTTTGATTTTGAACAACATCCACAATATGATTTGCAATGGTGTTTATTAACATTATTATTGGAATTGTCCAAGGAAACTACTAAATCCAATTTGGAATGTTTGAAGCTAACACGAGGAGAAAGTACTTTTAATGCAATAGGTGAAAATGAAAATGAAGCTACAGAAGAAATTGATTGGGCTCAATATTTAAGAGATGGACAAGAACATTTTTTTGACGATTACAAGAGTGAAACTGAAAGTGTAAATACTTAACATCATATAGTGTTTAAATAATACTAATTTTTATAGAATTTTCATGTCACATTTTTTGTAGGAATGGTCTGATAGTGATGAAGATGTTACTGACTTAAGTACACAACTTCAAATATCTGCGAATCTTAAAGATTCAGATAAAATAGTGTGTATATCTGCTACTGCTAACAAAGAATTAAGCACACTATCTGTAGCTTTAACTGAAGAACTTAAATCTAGAAATTGGTTAGCATGTAATGTTCAAAACACATGGTGGAATGAATTAGAATGGCGAAAGTATCCAGTCAAGACTCAGGTTTGCGATGCAAATTTTTGTGAAATTTGGTAATTATATTCTTACACAAAAAATTATTATCTTGTACTATTATTATTACGATTATATTAACATAAAATATAGGCATAAAGCAACAGAGACAGATTATGGTACTTTTGGTACACTCAGTGAATACTCGGTATGCAGAGAATTATTATGGATGTTTTATACTCCCATGTGTATGGTAGTATTTCAACTAAATAATGAAACAGACTTCTTTATTCGTCCTAATATATCTATACCAAGCTTAACAACAGTAAGTATGTTAATTGATTGTTTGCTATATATAACATACATGAGTCTTTATTATTCACAAACATTACTACCAGAAAGTTTTAGGTTGCTTTCAACAGCATACTTTCACCATTTTGCAAGTATTTTTCTATGATACGTGAAATAGAACAGTTTGGTATAGAAATATATTCTGAAGAGAGTAGTCTTTGTAAAAAGCCACCCTTCACATATGAAGCATATAATGCAGCACTAGGAAACCATTTAATGAAATTTAAAAATGAAATAATTGAAATAGAAAAAATGTTTATGAAACAAGGTGCAACAAATATTTCTGCCAAATTTAGTCATCAAAATTATAATCATACAAATACTCATTGTATTGTTTTTTTTCAGACGAATCTCTTACACTTTTGTCTTTATCAACTCTTCTAAAGAAACGTTTGTACAATATAAAGATTTTGTACGAAGTTCATCAAAGAGTTATATATGATTGGAAAGTTCAACCCAATTGGATATGTGCGTCTAAATTATTGTCATCTCTATATTTTGAAATACAGAAATCGCACAATCGAAGAAGATCGAATATCTGTGCTAGTTTATATTTGTGTAGTCTTAGTGTTTATTTAAATATAATTGATACGTGGTTAGGTGAAGGACGATTTGAAGACTGGAGAGAGGAATTTATAATTGTCAGGTAAAAGTATTTGAATATAGATTAAAACTGTAATATATTGTAACTATCCTTCTTTCATTCAGATTTCTTAATGATACATCATTGGAAAATAATGAACAGTATAAAGCATTTTCTTTAAGACCTTTAGATGATTTGTGTTTAGCAGATCCAATAATGCAAATTCTAATTAAAAAAATGCAGCGTATGGGACAAAGTGTTGAGTTACTAGTGTCTCTAGATCGAATTACAGAAATATGGAAAATTAACAATGAGAATGGTAGTATAAAGTATATTTATTTTTAATTTATATTCCATTATAATATAGTATATCTAATTATCCTCCCGTTTCAGAAATAAAAATGTCTTTGACTGATGAATTTTACACTAAATTAAAAATGGAAATTCGTAAATACAGTACACACGAACTACAAGAAGAAGAAAACTTATTACCTCAAGAAAATGTAGAAGCAATTGATAAATGTGATGAAGATGTAGAAAGAGCTATTATACAACAATTAACTGAATTTAATAATGTATTTTTATTAAAAGCTTTAGAAGGCTATATTCCATCTGAATTATTACAGAACACTGCAACTGATGATAGTTGCCCTACAGTTAAAAATACCAAAACCGATTCTAACAATTTATTTGAAAGGTACGTTTATTATAAATTTAAACTTTTTCACAAAAGTTTTAATGTCTTTAATGTATGCTATACACTTTCAGACTCGAAAAGGTATCAGATTATATATTGCCATTTAGAAAAATATTAGAAACTATTTTGGCAGAAATTCTTGTATCAAGATATAACAGTGCTAGTAAATTAGTAAAAAATATCATGTCAGAAGAATATAAATTGGAATCTCATTTAACATTAATGAGATCTGTGTACATGATGGAAGCAGGTCATATAATGAGTAAATTTTACCAGAAATTATTTCAAGAGGTATAGCACAAAATGATTTGTAATTAATATAATTTTGTATGAAGATTTTTTCATATGAAATTACTTTCATTCACATTCTTTGATCTTTTTAGATTGAATCTAATCAAATGTGGAGCAATTCATACTATTTATCATGTATTCTTGAAGAAATCTTATCTCAAAAATGGCCAGATTCAAGTTCACGTTGGTCTGTTACAGCCCGCAGTATTTATACGAATCAAGTATTAATAGCTATAGATAATATAACATTGCAGTATGCAGTAGGCTGGCCTATCAATATTATATTAAACGAAGACACTTTTATAAAATATAATGAAATATTTAGATTTCAATTAAGATTAAAGTACGCTTTATGGACGTTGAATAATTTAAGATTTTGTGGTAAGATATTAATAAATGGTTAAATAAATATATAGTTAAAGGATAGTAAATTATTATTTTTTACAGATTTGGAAGGAACAAAATCAAAAAGTGTAGTTAAAAATGAGTTGGAACAGTTTCATATAAGACGCATTGAAAGTTTGCGATTTTGTTTATTACATGTAATTACCTCTATACATACATACTTGTCAGGTCAAGTACTACAAAACTTGAGTCTTGTATTAGAAAAGAATTTAATGAAAGCTGAATGTTTAGACATAATCATTTCAGGTAAACCAAGTTTATAATTTTTACTTTCATTAGTATGCACATAAATATACTCTTTTTGTTTATCTAATACAATTGTAATTACAGTACATAATGAGTATTTGCAAAAAGTTTATGAACACTGTTTGTTAACACCAGAATATGAAGATTTAATGGCAACTGTGAATAATGTACGTATATGTTGTCTATATAAAAAATGAAATTTTTTGTGTTAAGTTATGATATTTTCAGTTAATTGAAATGTGTAATCACGTTCGAGCTCGGTGGAATTATAAAAATTTAATGTACGCCAGTGAAGATTTGGATCTCTTGGAAAATAGTTATACTAAATATCACACATATCTTGCTTTAGCACTTCATAATGCAGTACAGAATAAGGATGCAAATTATTGTAAGTCAGAAGTTTTATTAAGACAGCTGTGTTATATATTTCAATTTAGTATTCTTTAATTTTATGAACTTCAAAACCATCTATACATTGAATTATAAAACTGTTCTAATATTCGTAATATATAACTGGGATATAAGTAAACATTATAACATACATATCGATATTCTCTAATTTTACACTTTTGTTTATTTTTTTACAGTGACTGGTTTAAGCTCGGCATTTAATTGCAGTATGTCATATGGTTAACATTAATATATTGGTTTAGTCAAAAACTTTGTACAGTTTTGCTAGACCTATCTTACCAAAAACTTGAATGAACTTTGTGATCAACTTAATACTTTTTTATTACATTCCTTGAATATATCGTTAGTGCCATTCATAGAGAATAGTTACAACTTTTTGACTTTTTACTTTTAACAAAATGAAACACTAAAAAGATCAATTAGCTTATCATTATTACTAATGCTTAATTGTACTTATTAACACTTTAGTATCAATTATATGAAGTTCTCATTACAAAGTGTATATCTATACTTTTTATAATTTTTAAATATTGGAAATCATACGATATTTTGTAAAGTATTATTAAATTATTCTTTGTTTTAAGATATAGGGTTCTATATCAGAAATATACACGTTTGTATCATAAAATAAAGATTCTTTTTAATCTATAATTTTTAATCATCTTTATCAAATTTATTCTTTCAATTCCAATGTTCTATCCATTCCTATAAATTCCTTTCAGATGAACTAATATTACAGTATCAGATGAATACACGAAATATGATCGTAGAGAGTAATGAAACCGTATATTCATATAATAATCTCAATCGCAGTTTCTTAATCGAAGTCGCATTTCAAAATTTACCTCCATCAGGATTACCTGTTCCTATCCCAAAAGTAATACATAACGCAAATTGGTACAAAAGCAGGTAAAAAAATTTATTTCCATTCTAAAATTAGTTTTCATGTAACTCAATAATTGTGCTATGAAAAAAATTTTTAGTTCAGATTCCGATTATCCCTTGCCCAATGAAATTACTCTAAGTGAATATGAACAAACATTTTCATACATACGTTGGTACCAATTGGAAGAAAGTATAATTACGTTCAGTATGTCTCCATATATTCTCCACCGTGAAGTGAAAGATATTATCGACGGTGTAAAAAATATTGAAAATAATGTGCCTCAATCATAAAGAATCTGTCAAATAAATAATTATTCGAAACAAAAAATTTTGTTTTGAACCATGACATAAAACTGAAAGAAAACACAATAATTTCTGACAAGAATTAATTAATAATTATATTAATTCTTATTTTAGATAGTAATATAATACATAGTAACGTATATACATTATTTAATATAGTTCCATTACAAAAATTTTATAAGAATAAAATAATTACAGCATGGTAACTGAATATTTACGAAATTAAATTATTGATAACATGATTATACGATATACTATTTACTAGTAATTAAAAGCTAAGTGAAAAAAATGTATATGAAAGTTATTTTACCTTCTATTGCAAGGCTTAAATAAAAATTCAAAATATTACATACAGAAATTAACTCTGTGCTATTACAACAGTACCATTTTGTCCCATGGTACCACTTTGAGACACTGTAGGAGCATTTGATGTTTCGTTTGAATTAACAGGAGGAGTCAAATGATTATTAACATTTGTAGATGCTAAAGCCTTATTGCGTAATTCAAAGACTTGTTGAATAGCTTTTCGAAAACAAAGAAAGTTGTAATCAATTACACCTATTAATGAAGAAAAAGAGATATGAATATAAAATACATATTGTAATATGTTATTTAATATTAGTTAATCTTAAATTCATATATTACCTTGCCTGTCGAAATTATCTTCCCGCAGGATACAAACTAAAGCCAAGAATTTATTAACCTCACGCAGATATAAAATTGTTCCATTATTTAGTTTAATTAGACTGGAACTCTGACTGTCGAAAGCTGCAGCTTCTAAATCTTCTCTCAAACTAAAATTTATATCAAATGGTTTTTATGTTATAAAATATTACAAATTATTTAATAATGTAAATCAAAATGTATTCGTAAATATAAAGATATTCTTAAGTAACTTACCCATATATGCACGATACATCAATGACAACATCAATCATGTCACAACATAGTTCATAACTTTGCATATCTACAGGAGAACTATCAGTTGCAATATAAATTTTAGACACTACATCAAATAAAAATGCTTTTTCAATCGCAGAATTCTGTAATATAAATTATAGTCTATATTATGGAAAACCAAAGTATATGCAATTTATATCTCTTTCTTACCGATATGAGTATGTTAAGTAAATTTTCTAGGGTTGGTAACTGTGGTATTAATTTTTGAACAACTTTACTAAATGCCTCAAATATACTGTGATCGTATATGGATGTTAAATGAAAACTAAGATGTATTTGGTCACATCCTAAAAAATGCACATTATATAATAATATACATTACTGATAGACGAATATTTCATTTTATATAGCTTATTATTTTTGTACCAGAATCTGCAAGATCATCATTTGCTCTAGTGTGTATATCTCTTTGTGTTTCCATTTTACAATCGTCGGTTAAACCATCTACTTTATGTATGAAAACTTCAAATCTGATAGCTTGATTAACTTTGTATGCTTTTGTAACTGTCAAGTGTAATTTGTTAAGTGCTTCCATATAATCATCTTGAGCATCGATAACAAAAACTAATGCTCCACAACCACCAAATATCATATCACTGTCAAAAGTAGGATCAAAGAAGTCAATTTGCCCTGGGAAATCCCAGATTTGAAATTGAACAAAACTAGAGTTACTTATATCATCCTTAATAATCTTATTTGTGCTTTCCAAGAATAATGTTTCATTTGGAGACATCTTATGAAAAACTACTTTCTGTATTGATGATTTTCCACTCCTAAAACAAACATTGATGTTATACAACTAATAATATAGTGCAACAAAAAATATTTAGGACATTCAAAGAACTCTTGATACCTTCTCAGACCCATTAAGAGTATTCTTGGTTTTTGTTCTCCTGATAAAGGATCCATGGATTCTTCTGTTTCTCCATCAAATAATGCATACCCAAAATCTTGAGGAAATGAACCTACATCGCAAACACCTTGATATTGATCATCATCTTCATCCTGCAATAATAAAATTTTTGATAGCACAATAATTATTTTTAAAATATACTTCATTATCAATTGGATATTTCTCATATTCAAATAAAGCAACAATAATACAGACAAACTAGTGTCATGAAACGAATTATATTAAATAAAATCATGTTAGGTATTAGTAAATCATGATACATGTTATATTACATAGTTCGAAAAAGTTTAATAAGATATGATAAGTTCTGTTAGTATAACAATAACCATTTGATTCATCAGTGCTCTTACCATATTTATATTATTTAAGATCTTTTATTTATTTAACGTGTCTTTATTAAGAAGTAGACTTTGTATCCATCAACTTTCTCAATATTATACTACTATGCACATTATAGAATAAATACACCAATTGCGATTAAAAATTAATGTAAATGAATCATTAATTTGTTTTTCATTACGTGGAACCCTTATAAATGATGCATAACAGTTATTTGCACAGTATCAATGTGAATGACGATTATTCTAAAATACGACTAAATTGACACAAAAATAAATACATATGTAATTCACTCTCTATGATTCAAGCCTTCCAAACCCAGTTTGTAAATGAAAATTAACGTCATGAAGAGATAACATTCATTAATTTTTTTTTCCATTAAAGATTTTATATTTTTTAAACGTATAATAAATTTGATTTTGATATAGAAACATTTTTAAACGAATGAAATTATTTAAATGTGAAGTTTTGTCGTGTAATCGCTACAAAAGTACATAATGTCCAATTGTGATATTGAATGAAGGATACGATGAAAATAGACATAATGAGAACTACCAACCAAACCACTAACATTTCGTTGCGTGATCACGCGAACGTAGTTATAAATAGCGCCTCTAGTTACACAAATCATAAACTCAGTTGATGCCGATAGGAGGGAAATTCAAATGTAATAATTTAGAATAGGTAAACAGATAACGAGAGAGAGAGAGAATTCCCACGGAATCTTCAATAAGAATTTATTTAGCGAACCTAATCGAGCAACAGAGGAAAAATCATGTAGCCTCTTGAACGATCGTCCCTTATCTTGCAAGACGAGTCGAAACCTGAGACTTTCAGGTCAGGAAGTCGTAAATTCTCGGTTGAGGACCCCCTGGACCTTTCTCTCTCGCGCGGCCCTTAGGCAGAGATCTTCGCGCGCAACACCCCCACATTTCTTGTTTTGGCGGGCCTTCTACCCTCGCGCGCTATCAGTTCCCGCGTACCCTCAACCTATTACGCGTGCCGTCTAGCCACCTCCACCATCAATCTGCAACCAGAAGGCGGGTCATCCGACGAATTAACATCCAGCTAAAGGACCCAATTTTCCTATTGGACGAGGGAGGAAAAACCAGAGGGAACGCAGGAAGAAAACTCGATTCCTCGGAAAAATACAGACAGACTTTACTTCGAAGACTTGGAGACAACATCGTTTATCCAGAAAATAAAGTTGATTAGAGACGATTTTATGTAACCATTTAATTTTTATAAGCCCTACACAAGCAGAGCACTTTTGTGTTCCACGGGCATCCGAACCAGCCAAACTCCTCAAATCCCACCCAAAGTACGCAACAATGAAAATAGACATAATGAGAACTACCAACCACACCACTAACATTTCAATGACATTGTCGCCATTTGCTTTTTCGTATTTGCAGCAAACTTCATATCCCTCATGTGTTTCTGTTTGCGCGAAAAACGTGTATGGCGAAATGAACTAAATGCAATATTGTAAAGTGATTTTAGAAGAACAGAATCGTATAAAATGCTATCGTAAAATATGAAAGTGATTGTTATTACTCTATAATTACATTTCATAAACCATTAAACTAGAAAAAGTAGCGATATGGCAGAAATTTCGAATTCTACAGTGTTTACAAACGATGCATCGTCTACTGGTGCTTCCGATCTTCTTCAACAAGCATTTCAGCAAGTTGTTGATGATGACGATCACGACAACGAATTTGTTGCGTTTTTACAAAATGACGATAACGATTCCGAAACTATTCACTTGACTCCAGAACAAGCAGCAGCCTTAGGTCTAACCTTTGAGGTAAACTCGAATGAAGAGGTTATGTACCATCAAGATGAAGACAATGTTGGCTCAAACACGCAAGAAAATGTTCCTACAAATGATAACATTAACGTGCAGGACCAAACAGTGCTACATTCTCAGGGTTCTATAACAATTGATCAGTTAAGCTATCAGCCTGAAGAAGTACAAAAATCCAATGATGAATTGATTAAAACAGAATGTATTGATTTCCAAGAATGGCATATACAAAAAGTTTCTGATAATGAACAGCTACAAGACCAAGTAGTTGAAAATGAGATGTCATTAGATGAAGTTGATTTAAGTAATCAGAGTCAAGAATCTCAACAAATAATCGAACATCAAAATAATCTGCTTCAACAGAACTCAGGTACACAAACGATAGTTTTAGAACAATCTAAAGTACATACAATAAAAGCAGATGTTTCTCATGTTAAGAATATTCATGAAAATGATATACAATACACAATTGATGATAATGTAGTACAAAACCAGCTTAATACCTTGCCTAATTCGCAGGCACAAATATTACAAAAACTACCTGTCATTTTGCCATCATCACAATTTATTATAAAACCTGCACAAACTATATTGAAGCCAACTAAAAATATTAGACTACTTCAAGGTTCAAATAAACTTACTAATGCAACAGTGAATCAAATTAATGCAGTACATTCTCTCAGTGCTGCATCAAATCCTAATTCTATGCTGTTATCGAAAGCTACGATATTGAACAATTTACCATCACAAATAATAAAAGCTACACCTATAACAGCTCAATTACTAAATACCACTGGGATATCAGCACAGTTATTAAATACCTCTCAGATTATAACTGGTGCTTGCGAAATACAAAGCCAATCGGTTACTGCACCTCATATTTCTAATGCGATAGTAAATACTACATCTGGAGGAACGCAGAACCTTGTCACTTCACAAATACGTTTATCGCCCATTGTTAAAACGTCGCAGTCTCTTCACAGAGGCGGTATTCAACAATTTTTAACTCCTGTGCTAAAAAGTACATCAACTGTGCTTCCAAAGTCCAATCAAATTATAGGCAACACAAATGTAGCAGCATCTATTCCTGCACAACTATTAAAATCAGTTCAAATTCCTTCTCAATTACTGAAAACAAAATCTACAATTGCTAAGAAAACACCAGTAACAAGTGGATTACCAAAAACAACAATTAATTCTAATTCACCAGTAGTTCTTAGAACTGCGTCTATTGTAAGATCTCAAGATTTGAAGGCGACAACAAGTTCTACATCTATTTTAAAACCAACCCAAATTTCTTCAACACCTGTATCTATTTTGAAACCACAAGCAAAAATTGCGTTTAATAATTCAACTAAACACAATTTAACTATTTCTACTCAAAATATTGCAAATATTTCTAATAATTTACAACAAGCATTGCAAAAGGCACCTGTAACACAACAAAGTGGTACATTTGAACCTACCAAGTCAATACAAAATGATGCTGCTAAACAAAAACTTAATTTAGTAGTAAATGGAACAAGTTTAAAAGTAAATAAAAAAGCTAAAAGTACTCCTATTAAACCTGTGACAGTAGTAAGTGAGTCTACTGATGTAACTAAACCATTAGGTTCTAGTGAAAATCCAATACAAATAGTTCAACAAGGTCAAACATTTCACAGGTACGATAAAATATATCTATATATACTTCCAGTACCTCTTTCATATTATATGATATTTGTATTCATTTTAGTATGCAACGTCTGACGCCAACACAATTGAAACAAATTGCACATGTTTTGCAACAGCGAAGTCAAGAAACAACTGCTTCAAATGAAAGAGTTGTATACAGGTGAGTATACAACATATACATGTTTTTCAGTTTTTATTAAATGTTACAACTAAATGATTCATGTATGAATCCAGGGTTGTATTCCCTGAAGAACTTGATTTGCGAATCAGGAACCCAGGAAATTTACTAAAAAATCGTGGTGGGAAGAGAGGTAGACCAAAAAAGAGTACTATTAGACCGTCTTTGCTTCCCCCTAAACCACCACAAATTTCTGAAGAGGAACAGGAAGAATTAAAGGTAAATCTAATTTACTAAACTATAAATAGCTTTTACTAATTTCTTCATATCTTATTCAGGATGAAAGGAAAAAGGTTGTTGCAAGAACACGGTCTGGTAGATTGTCTCGACCACCTAGACATATGGTGCGAGATTATAAACATTTACATCATTTAGACTTTTTACAACCTGACTTAGATGATTCCGATGGTGGTTATAGCGATTATAATACAAATAATGACAAGCTCGAAGAAGAAGAATCACCCAAGGAATTGCTAACAGGATTAGAAGTGCCGAAAAGAAAAATATCAGATCACTTCAGGTGTCCTACATGTAATAAAATATATTTGGGGCGTACTCGAATGGCAAGGCATTTTGAAATGCATCCAGACCATGGAAGTCTCGAGCAATTACCTCCTCCAACACCTGAACCTGAATTAAAACAAAATGGAGGTCAAGATCCTTTGAAACGCAAAGGAAAGAAGCGTGGTCCTTGGGCATACGTTACACCGGAAGCGAAATCAGAAAGACGACAAATAAAATTGAGAGAAGCAATTTCTGTGTGCGAAAATCTTGAAATAATAAAAATTGCTGCGAAGCCAGTACTTAACGCACAATCATTATTTGATTTGTTAATATTAAAATCCGAGAATAATGTAAGGAATTTCTTAGACGAATTGAAAATATTAATGGGAAAAATACGAGAAAAAGCTGGAGCTATGTTGACGCTTGCAAATAGTGATGAAGAATCCAACAAGGATTTAATTGATATCGGTGAAGAATCATTGTGCGATGTTCTGGGTTTAAATCCTGGTTTATATTTAATCAATAACGATGCTTTAAAAAAGGTTGAGTCTCCTGTTTGTAGCACTTATGAAAATTTAGAACCTCCATTAAAACTTCAGAAAACAGAACATTCTGAAGATGCTAAAGAAAATATAGAAGAGCGAATGTCTAGTGGGTTTTCAGAAAGTTCAGATCTTAGCGTTTCAGATTTCTTGAACGACAGGAGAAGTGAACCTGTAACAAATCCTACTTGTCCGGAAGTATTATCAGCCCTAACACTGATGAGAAGAAATCCCAGTCCTGTAAATAATACAGAAAATAATAAATCCAACAATGTATCGAAACTGTTAATGTCGAATCCGGAGATTCAGGATCAAATTTCAAATACTCTTGGATTCGAAAAAGTTGATAACACTTCACCGAAAATTTCAAATTATCAAAAAACAGAATCTCATAAAGAGAATTTTACAAAAATTGGAAATGGTCTAGAAGCAAGTTTTTGTAAAGTCGAAGATAATTTCGAACAGTCTAAGTTAGAACATATAGAAGAAGCGTTTATAAAACTAGAATCATCAGAACAGAGTTTTGTTAAATTAGAAAATGATGTTATGGGAACTTACCCAAAACAAGATACCCAGAATTTTGAGAAGGTGCAAAATGGGTTAAATAACATAGAAAATGGATCTCCAAATTTTGTCAAAGGTTTCCAGAAACTAGTATCTAAAATAATTCCTATAACATCATCAGATATGAGTTGTGTTAAAAATCAGTCGTCATCATTGGATACAAGTTCTTGTAAAATAATGCCTGCTACTTCTGGTTGTAAGCTTCCAGATAGCATAACAATTCTACAAGATACAGTACCAATCATTTCCAATAATTGTGATACTAGTATATTTGGCAGTTCAGAAAATTTAGATATGTCTAAAATAACTCAATATGACCATATTGCACATTTAGATATTTTAAATACAAGTGGGGTGATAGATAAAAACTTACTAATTGATGAAAAGTTGGTCGAACAATTGCATTTAGTTGATCAATCAAATTTAGTTGACGAATTAGTATCCGAACGATTAAAGAATATAATGCCAGATAATATATTAGAAAATAATCTGATACCTAACAATTCAAATCTAGATACGGAACTCGATTTTGAGGCATTAAGTGAAGAATTCAATAGGAATACTAGAAGTTGATTCTCGGATGATCGTATGCAAGATGTTCCTAAACAAATTCAAGTAATGTGTATAGTGTATAAAGATACTGAACTAATACAATTATTCGAAATTGTATATGTATGCATATAATTACACAATGGTGTAGATATTTTTTTATAGAATTTTTGACAGTATCACAATCAATATATTATAACTTCCATATTTGACAGAACGATATCAATATTAAAGTAATATAATGTCTTATATTCTGGTACATGTATGTAAATAAGACTGTTTCTATTATATTTATTATGTATAATATACATACCTCATACTAAAACATTATAATAATCGTAAAACATTGAATAATTTTCAACATGAAGTTTTCAGTTTTAGTAAATGGTTTATATAACTATATGCATAATACTCCTAATGGTTTCAGTTTTAAAACAATTTCTTGAAAAAACAACATACAGTCACAGTTAAATGAACCAGGAAATAAGAAACTAGGTCTATAATTATACATTAAATATTATAAAACATGACTTATAGAAGTTTTTTTGTAATTGTAACTTTACATAGGTATTAGTCATACTATCAGTTACAAATATATTAACGTGACGTTAGTTACAGTGCTACAAAGATGATCATGCACAAATTATTTTAAATACATGTTTAATTATCTAAATCTGCAATTGTTAACAACTTTTTTGTAATATTTGTGAGTTATGGTGACTCTACCGATCAGTGAATAAGAAAAACTTCATTTATGTTGCATCAATAATTTCACTACAGCTGTAAAAGAAGCTGCCAAAAAACGAAAATACTATAACTTTAAAAATTAGAAATAAAAGAATTATATATAATTTAAAATCGATCATTTACAATCTTTATACAAACACCATAGCATTGAGGATACTTTAAACATTAATGAGATAATTCCATCCACGTTGTTATAGCATTTATGTACAGTGGATATTATTAATTTTGTATTTATCTGTAAATATGTATCATACATGCATAAGAAGTGAAGGATACAATTAAATGTTAATGGCACTAGTAACTATTAGATTAATTATAACTAATCACAAAATATACTAACTTTGCAGGTTTGGTTCCTTGTATCTAAGATACATTCTTTAGAATCTGCATTTGCAAAGAAAATATAGCACATTTGTACTTGTCTATATTTGTATTTCTTTGTGATCTCAGGTACCAATTGTAAACATTTTCATAGCGAGCTTTGGATTCTGAGTATATGTATAACGATTACATACTTTTTCTTTTTTGTGAAACTATACACATGGTATTTCAAAAGCCACAAATAAATGAACATTCTATTAATCTCTGTTTTATTTCAATAGTTGTAAGTTATTGCGTACAAAAAGTTAATTATAAAGTTCAAATTTCAAAATTACAAAAATACTCACCAAAACATGTACCAACAATAACTACAATTATCTATGTCCAGTTTCTATTAATAATGATTCCAAAAATATTGTTAGACTTTCTGGTAGTAATGGCTGATGAACCCAGGTTGCCAAGCACAACATTTTCCAAGAATCCGTGTATTGATGAGCTACATTTTCGAAAATTTTTCGTTTCATCTTAGCTTCTTCAGAATACATATTATGTATTAACTCCACAACATAATCTGCCAAGATAATTCAAAGTAATATTAATCTGTTGTATTCTAAATAGATAGATTACATGATTTCGACATATAATATGTATTTTGCTATTCATCAGTCAAAAATATTTTATATGTACCAAATTTAGTAACGGGCCATGTTGTAAATAATTTGTCCATATCTTTATTTAAAGATGTTGTCAACTTCAGTTGATGTGTAATTTGAGCAAGATTTTTTACTACAGCATCCTGGAACAAAATCTGTTAACGTATTATATATGTGAGATCCACTTTAGGAGTAGACAAGGAGCACAAAAATAATGATGAATGAATTTCATGTTCTTTGTCTACTTCTAAAGTGTTTGGTACGTACACTTGTATATCTTATAATTATTACCAATGCATCGCAAACATGTTCCAATTTATCACATAACTCTTGTAAATCCTGAGAGTAGGATGTGCTCTGCTTTTTGTGAGTTATATCCTTGAGTAATGCTACTCCTTGTAAATGAGCTGTATTCCATTGTTGTATACTTGTATGAATATCTGCAGCCAAATCACGTATGTGTCGAGCTGAACCTACCAAATTTCTTCCTTGTGTTGGTTTCACTGATTGAATTTCTATAATTATTCAAAGTAAAATAATTTTTACTTAATCGAATACACTTTTTATAGTACAGAAGGATCAATAAATGTACCGAAATATTGTATTACTTACTGCTAATTGGAGAAAATTGTTCTTTAATCATTTTAAGATTTCAAAATGTAATAGAATTTAAATTTTGAATGTGCAGATATGTCATTGGAAAATGACAGAAATTAACATTTAACAATTATATAATAGAGATATGTAATACATTGAGAAGTACCCCAAACGTGTTCAGAGTTAGAATGCAATGGCGAATGTTAAATTCATGTAATTTTAAATACATAGTGATAACATCATGTAATTTATATGAACGCAAGTTTCTATAGTACTGTAAGATGTTAGAACAGCACAGATAATTTTTTGATTTAGCCTGTATATTTTGAATATAGCAAAAATAACAGAATCTATATTTACAACAATAAATTCATATTTATTGTAAATGCTCTATTATTGGTTAATTAATGTAGAATGAAATACATGATATTTTCAACAAGAGACGACCAATGACAATAATGCTTTTATTAAGAAGCTCGAACTGTACAAAAAATACAAATGGTAAGTATACACATATTTGCACATACGTAGATTGTAACGATACAATTACTTTTTAAATTGATTTAGTTAAGTTACATAAATCAAATATTGTCCGAGATTTTCTATTGTGGACACCTTTATATTTTTGTAAGAATAGTATTAAGAAAATTTCCTGTGCATTTCTAAAATACACCTCATCATTTAATGGGATACAGATGGCGTGTCTGTAGAATAAAAATGGCGGTTTTGAATACACCCCAATACACCTATACTTACATGAGCTTAGATAGATATGTGTACGTATGTACATGCATTTAGATGTATGTTTACCTTTTGGACGAATATATCTAAATTTAATGAATTGTTTCTTTTTCAAGTATATAATAACATAATTTACTTTTTTATAGAATTTTGAAACATATTTTTAAAAAGCTGAAATATTGATATCATACCATATGTACTATAGGGGTAACAATGAAGTTTTAAATGTTAAAAAATCATATCGTATAATGTAAATAAAATTTTTTACTTGTAAATAAAACAAAATTATTTGATTTATTAGTTAAATTATTTCTTTAAAAAAAATAAAACAATCAATAATTATAAATAACTATACAATAAATTATATTATTTTACGATCTGGAAAATAATTAAAAGTAATTACATTTACTAGTAATTTAGAAAGTTCTTCTGTCATAAAGTTAAATTGTAAATTGTATCAAAAAGTATTTAAGTTTTGGAATTTTGCAGAAAATAAAGCAGTGATTTTTAAGCAATTAATATATTATTTGATTCGATACTTCGATTGCATTGATATCTTTATAAGGAAAATGTTATTAGACTTGAAAAAATAGTAGGTTAATTATCGATACAATCATTACTATTATCTGTAATAATTAATATTTTTCAATATAATGTAAAATAATATTAACTGCTGAAATAATCAAAAATTTATGTTAAAAATTAGGCAGTACAATAAAATACAAAACAGTACATAATTTTCTAAACTATCGCGAAAAATGTGACATTGATACTGTAAATAATAATGTAACTTTTATTGAAGTTATATTATGTACAGGACATATAAATTCTACAATAAGTTTACATATGGTGATCCGTATTAATAGTTGAACACTTTTTAAATTGGAATAACCGCTTTAAAACTGTACTAAACTACACTTTTTAAATGATAGAGGGTGGTAGTTTACTAGACAATGACTAGAATGTTTTTTTTCAATTTTGCTATTGCTTGGAATTGCCAAGGAAAATAAACAACTTTTACTTCTTAACTTTTTGATCTGAGTCTGTAACAAGAAATTTAAAAATGCGCTTTATACAGAGGGTGGCCAAATTATTATACTCAAAATATTCTTCCTCGATATATGTGAAAGTCATGCATTTAATTAAGTTAACAATGTATGGATGTTATCATTATTTCATATATTAATTAAATACAACGTCCGGCAATACTATGTATAATATGTTAACACATAAATCTCATTTTTCGAAAGAAAGACGGATGTAAATGCATGTCAAGAATTATAATTTTCGGATGTCTCTTCACATCTATTCTATCGCAACGCTTAAACTTACAAAATTTGAATCTTCTTGTTTTCGCACAATAGTTGGTCCACCTTCTGTAGAAGTGTGAGAATGCACCAAGAGATAAGAAGAAGAGAACCGACGAAACAATATCACTAAAATTAGTTAATAGCATGAAAACAAGATTTTTTAAATAAAAAATTCATTAGAATGAGTTTGAAGAAAAATACTATCCTCATCTTCTTCACATCTCTGCGCGTCAAATTATGTATAATATCTTGCTTATAACAGAGACGAAAGAAATGTGTCACTGTTCTACATTAACTCGATGCTTTTATTATCCTTGAACGACTTCCTCCTTTATGTTCTAGAAATAGTTGATATTTTGTTGAAAAATGGTATTGTTGTTATGAAAATGTTGTCCAGCGTATTTTCATGGCACGGATGGTATTACAGCGAAGGTTGTCGGATGGGTTGCGGTGTCATCGGCCCGTTGCTTTTGTTCGGAGAACGGCCAGGGGAACAACAAGGTTACACTGGCAAAATGGCAGTCGTCGAACGGGGCCCGGCCGCGACTCGATTATAAGCCTTCGGCCCTCTTGAAAATTACAGGAACGCGAACGGCAACTGGTGGCGACACGGGGGAAGACCGAACGCGGCGGTTCGTCGGCTTTCGAGGTTCATCCGAGTTTCGAAAGAGTGTCCTCCCGGTCGCGGTGTCCGATTCCATCGCGTGGAAACGCACGTCTTCCTCCTCGTTCGCGGGTCTCCGTCAATCTGGTTTTAGGCGTACTCTGTAGCGGCGGGTCTGGTGATCGACGGTGAACGCGATTCCACGGGCAACTCGTAGATCACGCGCTAGCCGGCGTTGAAATCACTTGAACATAGGCAGACCGATTCCGTTGGACGACTGTGTAACGGAATCTGTTGGATATATCTTCAGCGACTGGAAAAGAGGAACCATCGGGTCACCAACGGGGGGACCTTCGGTCGGAGAACGAATTTACCGTGACCCGTTCGAAAGGGAACCAGGGTCGTACACCTTGCCCAGGGGAAGAGAAATGGTGCGAAAGAGATCCAGCCAGTGACGTAACCGCGCGGGCATGATAATAGATACGGACGTTAGCCGGCTACGTTCACAATCATCAGATAAGAGGATCAAAATTCTGCTCGGTGTATTCGGGGATCCGTGTCGGAAACGGCGCTCGATAAAACGCCTAGTTGGCGGACGGCTCTGCGTGTGAAATCCCAGTGGCAACGATGAAAATGGAGGTAAGTGCGTGCACGCGAGATCACGGATGAGCGACGAAGAAGAATCCTGTTCAACGGGTATTTGATTTACTGTCGTTACTGGCTGGCGATCCAACGATCCGGCGATTCGCATACGATCCGAGTGCCGACTAGATTTCGACCGTGTAACACCTGCCGGCTCTGTCAATATTTATCCGTTGCCGCTGTAAATTACCGTGCCGGCGCTTTGAGACGATCAGCGGTTACGTCAACGGGATTTCTAATTCACTGTGGATTTGTCGATTATCGTACTGATCCCATCTAATTATCCTGCGCCGTGTATCACTTGCGAAACACTCTTGAAAAAGATGTCACGGCTCTTCGCGCGATACTCGTCGGAATTGTTCGATCTCTAATTACCCGCCGCGGCCGTGCGCCGGTGGATCGCCGAAATCAGATGTAACACGGGTCCGGGCGTATTCGCGCGGTGATCTCGAAAAACTGGTTGGACAGCTATTTAAATTGCACACGATTTTTTCCTTTCATTGGGAACACCGATGCGCTACCTTTGGCTATTCTCCAGGAAAAATGTCATTTTCTTTTTTTTTTTTTGCTGTGATCGTTGTTTCAATTTAATTATCGTTATTAAAATTAATCACTTGTAGTACAATTTCTTCCAGAAATTATTAACATTTCTTTGTCGTTAATTATACGAGACAAAAAATTGTATATGTATTGTATATTAATGGCGATTGCCAAAAATCAGTGATAGATAAATTGTGAAGCGATTGACGTTCATATTTAGTTCATTGTGTTCGAAATTTTTATAATCAGACTGCGGGAATCATACGTTTTTAATAAAAATTGGCGAGTACAAAAAGAAGTGCGAAAAGATTACAGAGATTAAATAATATAGTTGCGGTTTTTTCGGTCAATTAAAACTATTGAAACAAGAAATACGTTTTCATCTAATTTCCAATCATTTTTTTCAATCGATTCGAAAGATTTTTATTTATCTATTCATGACGAGTCTTGCCGTTGTTGTAGTGCAGGGGGCACATGGAAGTGACAACAGGACTGTCTAAATCGTTTCCAAGTAATCATTTTAATTGGATGATAGTGTTATAGTGCGTTAATTGTATCGGCTGAGCTTCGAAATGTGGACAAATGTAATCCGAATGCAAACTTGTGGCTAGCTGTGCAGAAGCCGTGCTCGTACGCGTTCATAATGGAACCGGTATCACAGATTTTTGAAAGGATATACACTACCTCTCAAAAGTATTTGATCGATGGTTCGATGATCACCGAACTAGACTTTGCCAGTGAAATAGTATGCAACAGCACAGGCTCCTGCAATAAGGGGATAGCTTTGATATCTAATAATTTTGTACAAATCGCGTAAGTAGAATTTCAATCAAGCTATAAATTCACGATCAAGTAGTGTTTGTGTTAAGAAAATTTCACAATGAATACGGTAACTACGACTTATTGTTTCAATAAATACATACTCATTGAAATGATTCGAAAGGAGAGTATACATGATTCAAGCATATAATGTATCTATATCATGAAGTTACATTCAAATAAATTACCTTTTTTACATAACTTGATGGACTATAATAAATGAAAAATTTATGAACAGTGGAGGTGCCTGTTTATCGCTGTAAATTTATTTCGGTGTTAAAAACAAATAAGATTATTAATATTTTATATTGAAAGAAAATGGATTTGTGCAACGCTGTCGAATGTTGAAATGTTTTTCGAATGATACTATACTACGAATTCTGCAGCCTGTTATGGAATCCGAGATATTGGTTCCGCGACGTTCCCACGAATTGTTCAGATTTGAAAATTTATTAAACTACAGTCACGCGATTATAGCACCTGAGGCATTATAGCGCGCGCAAACGTTACGTTTCTTAGTTGGATTCGATGCTGTTTAATCTTAATTACGTACATGGTATGTGGGTCGTCGCATTGCCTTTGGGATTGTTAGTTTCGTTTCTAAAACTGCTTGACAGGTGTTTCGATACCGACTATAACCAAGCCAGACACCAGCTGTTACGTTTTCTAGCTGATGACGATGACGATCGTGCTGGTAGGTTTCCTAAGAAAACATTTTATGTGCTTTCACACGGATCGACTCGTTGACCCTGGATCACTTTAATCAATTTGACCTGAAAGTACGTCTTTGTTTCTAATCGGGCCTTTTGTTAGAAAGTACGTATTTGATCTTAAATAAATATTTACTTATATTTATTTGTTACTTTGTTAACACATTGTAGAGATTTTATATAAAAAACGTCAGAAATGTTAATATTCAATATTTCAAGTAATGTATGCATGATACAGAATGTTTCCAAATGCTTGCTAAGTCAATGCAAAAGTTTTCCAAAATCGATCAACCCTGGTACATATTTCAATTTTATCGAATAATCAATTTTCCGTCTATTAGCAGCCAGGCGTACCGTTTGATTGTACTGGAAACTTTTCACCTGGAAAATGGATCTGCCTATTCTATCATTCGCTCTCTGGATCCTGAACCACTCTCCCTCTCTGTCTTTCTCGATTCGTCCATCTACCTCCGTACCCCATTTAACGAACGATCAATGTCATCTTGTACGTTTACGACACCCAAAAATGTCTTCGGGAACACTAATGGTAAACGAATGGGCCGCGAACTGCCTTCTAAAATGTTCAATAACGCGATCCATTAATGTTCGCCTAATCGAGCACGCAATCAGCCGGCTGCCGGTAATTTTCGCTGGAACGGGAACCGGAGGACATTCGTCGCGAAGGGAAACTCCGGTCCAAAACTCTCCGCGACCTCGAAATCCGAACGATTATCGTTCGTCGAAATCGAGTGTATCACCGAGGTGGAATTTTAAGTCGGTCATCGTCGCCTCGCGGTTGGAAACCTGGGGGTTCACGAAAGAAAGGAGAGGCAGGAAGATCCGTGGCCCATTTTTTTTAGAAAGGAAACAGGCACGGGTTACAGTTAAGCAGCCGGTGCTAGACGGTTGCTCAGTTTTCAATGAGCAGCATTCCGGACTGTCGGACGACCGCAGCTTCGCTGGCCGGAGAAACCCTTCGAGGACTGGTTCCAATAATATTCGGTTCCTACGCGGAAGTGCGGACGAGACACTTGACTGAATCAGCCCCCTTCTGTCAGCTGCGGAACAGCCAGGTTTCTATTCATTCTTCAAACAATATACCAAAGAATACGCGGCCTCGCGGGTGTGCTGTCAGAGAGACCTCTCTCGCGAGTGATCTGCCCCGATGATTCGACTGATCCTCGCATTTCGATCGAATCGATTAAGATTTGTTTAGATAAAGACGAACTTCTGTTTCGCGAAATTATTCTGTGACGGTTAGGTGTATCTTGACGCGGTATTTTGAAAGCAGTTCAAGATCCGAGTGGTCCTTCAATTTCGATCGAGTCGATTAAGTTTCGGTTGCACTCGATTAGGTGACCACGAAGTTTCGTCGAAGGTCGACCCAGAGTTTCAACAATTGAGGTCGTGATGCGAGAGTGCATCTGGACCGAACGTCATCTGGTTACTGTGATCCCGTTGATTAATATAAATAGTATACTGTGTAATTGGTTCCAACGAGGAGACCGATGAATCTGGACAAACTGTTGTTAGATATTTTTAAGAAAATTGCGAAGAAAGTGGATAGATCAAACTATCAACAAAAGTGCCTGTTTTCTGAGTGTTAAGCATCTTTACTTCATTGTGTTCTCTTTCAAAATGGATTTTCCTTCTGATACTATTATATTTGTACGTATCGGTAATATAAACTGAAAAATAGTGTTACTTTATTGTCGAAAACTCTTCTTCTCGAAAAAATGGAGTTTGCCTTAATCATCTGTCTAATTAACAAGAGATACAAAGAAGAACGATTGTTATAGTAGGATTATAAAATGTGGTAAATGACATGTTTTTCGGTTAATGATCGGTATTATGCACGAGGTAAATTAACAATTAAATAATAGTTGTAATCATCATAAATGCATTCTTGTAATTGGTAGAAGAAAATAAAAGTTAACATCGTTCACGTATTATTCAGCTTGACGTAACAAGGGTTAGTAAATTAGAAAAAGGCAGAATTTTCTTAGCGTAAATGATAAAAAACGGAAAAAAAGCTTATATCATAGGTGTTTCGCAATAGTTTAACCATGAAACAACGAGGAAAAGAATTTTCACAAGAATTGCACAAAGAAGGCATGTATTATTGACTCATTCTTTGTGTGATCAATCGATGAATCATTGTATCACCGACAAAAACATCAATGAAGTAATACTTGTGCACTGTTCCACGGAGTTTATTAATCATCGAATGATGTTACTGTTATCTAAAAATCGTTCGAGAAACAGGACCGACAACAAAATTGCCCTTGGCCCCTGTTCTATCTATGGAACTCGATCTACACAGGCGCAGCGTTTCCATTTAAACGGTGTTAAAATTAAAATCGCTCGTGAAGCGTTATCATTGCATGTACCTATCAGCGACGCGGTTTTAGACTCAAAGAAGTTTATCGATCGCAGCATCGAGCGATAGCAGTTGATTGATAACGAGATGATGGAGATAAATAGATCGATTGCACGTGGTAATACAGATTTTTGCAAAGCCATTCACATCGTTGCATGACGTTCAATTCAATATAGCGCGGGGTTGGTTAATTAAAACACAATATATTTAGCAAAACAAAATTATAGAAGTATGGATGGTGGAAAAGGGAAGCATGTTTATGTTATCATAATAGTCTTGGAAATGAAGGAAAAATGAAAGAATGCGATAAACGCGAGTTCTTGTCATAAATTGTAGCATACTTCCGCAGAAGAAAATTTTTATTCGACATCTTTACTTTGTTTATATTGTTCTTCATCGTGTACACAAATCAGACAATTCAAGAAAAATTAGAAAAATCGTACAACATGTATAATCGCGATTAGTAGCGATTAAAGAATGTTTCACTTACATTGCAACTAATTTAGTCAAATAACACAAAATTATGGTAAATATTGATGGCATGCCCTGTCCTTCATCAGTGGTAAACACGATACTGCAGAGTTTTTATTTTCATTAGCACATTATAGAGCCCGAGGTGAGGTCAACGTCGATTTCGAGCTCTCTAGATCGAACTGTCTAATTTACATTTCCATAATTATCTAGACTCCAGTGAGCATCAGTTTTATGTACCCGGAGCTAATAAACGAATGTTACTCGGTCCTCGAGATCGACCGAACTTATCTAAATAGCAAGCTTAATTGAGCATTGCTACTCGAATGGAAACCCAATTAACCTCGTAAATTAACTGTAAAATTTCTTATGGATCACTACAATGAGCCTAGAACTGGTTAATAGTATGGCAGTCGCGTACAACCAGCATTCTGGAATTTGTTTCCCGTTAGAGGGGCGACGGATACTAGCCACCATTGAATTCATTTATTCCGCGACTCATATTTTGTTTTTCGTTTCATTTTCGCGGGCAGCGTGCCGAAAAAAATCGACATCGCGTCACGTGGAAACGAGAGAGTTCGTAGACCAGCTACTGCATTAAGAAAACCGGTGTTTAGATTGGTCGCACGGTTTACGTTGATGTTAGAATCGAGGTACAGGAGTCGGGTTGCACCACCATTAATTCAACATTCTGAAACAGTGGCTTCTCTAATTACGCGGGGCTGCGCGATTGTGAGCATCCGACTCGTAGCAGGATTGGGAAACGTCTCTCGGAAAAACGGGGAAACTTGATTCATTCATCCATCAAACGACCTTCCTTCTCGTTTCGATCCTCATTCTGGTTCGCCGGAAGACAACCAATCAATTACAATTCTCAGATGCAGATCCGCGTATTGCATCACTTACTTTATAATACATTTAAAATAATTCTCTGATTAGCTCGTTATCTTTTCATTGTACCAAATTAGTTACTACAATAAATTTCTTCAAATTATTATCGATCGTTTTTGTCGTTTGAATACTTTCGTGCAAAAATCATATATACACTACCAACATCATTTGCAAAGCTGTTGCAACCATCCTTGATACTGTCGTTCTTGTAGTTCTTGTTTTGGTTTGCCTTTCCAACATCAAGGATTGACAGTAATTCTCAGTCACGTAATTGTTGTTTTCTTTGTAGAGCCCACCGACAGGTACCCCGTCCCGTGTGACCTATGATTATGTAGTTAGAAAACTGTCGCCTTGATAATCATAATCATCGAGTCATGACAAGAGACCCGATGTCCTAAAGTGACATACAGGGTCGTTTCCTGCAGTCTGATAATCACTTGCAGTGTTACATTGCCGCGCGGGAAAGTTGTTTTTGAATGAATGTAACGCAAGCTTGTTAAACTTGCGACGCGCAGGACGGGTGAACTGAACTATTTCGATTCTAAATATACTGGACGTTTACAAAAGTGAATACGAAAATCCCGAAATGACTCATTTTGAAATTATCGTGTGCAAATTAACCGTCTAACGTTAACTTTCATGCTGTAAAATATTTCATTTTGATAACGACACCCTGGAAATGGTGTCGAACCCTTCGAATAGTTGAAATCGTCCTCCATCTTTTCGGTAACACTCGACGAAGCCGTTAACGTGATACAATTTCGTTGCACACGCAGGCGGATCACAGGTTGGAGCAGCTGAAGAAGGCAACGGACAGAATACAGAAGGAGATCGAAGAGGTCACGGAGAGGGAGCACGAGCTACGAAACGTGGGCAGCATTAAGACCACGTCCCACGAGACGGTAGATTCCAAGGTACGCTTGAACCAAGAGACGTACGTGCAGGTAAACATGTATATGTTTCATGGCTCGGTCGTGCTCAAGGTCGTTGAACGAAAGAAAGAAAGAGTAAACCAGCCGACGTGCTCCTTATAGGGACGAAATGCATCGACGGCCTATCTACATGTCCATGAGTGACGCGGACGATTATGCGCGATCGTTGATTTACTGATTTGCGAATTAAGCGCGCGCGCACATACGATCCTATAAATTGCCTCGATTTTATTAACTAAGAAACATGAATTCGAGGATAAAAATGAATTCGATTTGGTGCAATCTTTCTTTTAATACTAATGCTAGTATGTCCTAAAAGAGACACGTTAGTCATTTTCTTTCAGTGAATTGGACGTTCATTAAGGGAAAACGGCGGCCATACATTTCGTCCAATTTAGGAAATTTAGCATTTTCCAGTTTAGGAAAATTCACACATAAGAAATGTGTGCATTTTCCATCGTTTAGCGGATAATCCGAACGTACATGTGGAACAGAAGTTCTCGCGAAGAATTTAAACGAGTGAACATTTCTTATTGCAATTCTATAATAATAGATTAACTTTTAAATTCAACTTTTTCATATACGAAGTACGATATTAAGAATCTGGGTAAATCGTAAATTAAATACAGTTTATTCGTCAAGTCTTTGTTTCGTGCTGTTTCTTATTAACCAGCTAATAACGTGGTTTTCGTTTTGTAATGTCACGGGGATGGGTTTATTGATGTAAAAGCCTACTTTTCACGTTCGACGCATTTAAACAGAACGGAACTAACGAGTATCATGGGACAAGCGTAAAGTTACGCATCCACTAAAGGAACAAAGAGATACTTTCTAATAGATGTTGACTGTTCTTGTAAAATCTTCTCTAAGTTTCTTCCGGTTTTTGTGTCGTGAACGTGGATAAAAACAAAATGCCGGTGCGCGACTCGTTTCTATGAATGAGTGGTGGTTTGGAAGGAAATTGTAAAAACGGCTGTGAGCTCTTTAAATAGGCAATGAGGAAAGAAATGTAACGTTCGAGCGCGCAGTAATTATTAAAAGAATGCAACAAATAAATAGAAAAATGTTAAGACATTGAACAAAACGAAACTGTTTATCAAGGAATTTTTTGTTATTAATAGATTGCAGCATCTACAAGCTGAGCTAGATCTTTGGTATTCTTTCAACGGATACACCTTTTCACGCCAGTTTTATAATCGCGGTCTCGATAAAACAAGAAAACGTAAACGTATCGCGGTTCAAATAATCATTGCGACACGATCGCATGTTACATTTTCACGCCGTTTTATTAGCTCGGACGCGCGAAGTAATTATTACATCGCGAACACGCGAATTCGCTTCTCGTACTGGCGTGTTCCGCATGCTTTTAGTAACACGGTTGTATTTCAATGAGAATATCTTATCTTTTGATACTTTTGAGCAAACATGCCGTTTTTCGCGGAACTGCCGTCTTTGCCTATGACGCGACTATTGTCACTGATAATGGAAGTTTTAATATGTAGCCCTCGCAGTCCTATGTCCATTGAACGATAACGTCCAGTTCAAAAGACTTTGGGCGACCGATAACTATTGTCCAGTTTGTCCTGAGCCGTTCACTTAAACACTGAAACCACCGAGCATTAGGAATTAATTACTTTGTATTTACAATACTCTTCCACAATATTTCTCGTTAATCTTAAATCTACCACGGAAACATTTCTACAATATCTATAATTGTGAAACTAAACATTTAATATACGCGATGTCGTTTTCTGTTCTTCCATCGTTGTTTTCCAAAGTCGTCTTTTATCCTCCGGATGATTTTTCAATCTATCGTAAGAAAATGTCGGCGTGAATGTTAACTTTCAATCTAACGAATCTGTTTGCGTGCGACAGGTACGCCGAATGCCTCAAGCTCTAGCTTCTGGTAAGCTAAAGAGGACGACATCAACCCCGCAAATCCTAGAGGCGGTCAATTTGACGCAATCGACGCCATCCTTCACGCCAAAGATGACAAACGGAGTGATATCCAGTCGTACTACGCCGACGCCACTGCGGTTTGCCACTGCGCCCAGCCAAAAAGGATTGATGCACAGGTTTCTCGCTACCCGAGGGAAGATTTACAAATCAAAATCGTCTGTGAACGACTCCTTGACAAACTCTACCACTCCCACGATCGCGTTGAATCCGATGAGCATCAAAGCGTTCAACAGAAGTTTAAGTATCCAACTGGAACCGGATGACGAGCCCAAGAAACCTCCTGTTAGAAAAGGATACGTTCCGGTGGAAGAGAAAATTCAGAAAGAATTGAATGAAATGAAAGAACGGGAGAATGAACTCAGGTGTGAATTTTACGATACGGTGGATTTTAAATATTTTCGAAAGTGTTCTAAAAGGATGATTACTTTAAGAACGATTTGGATAGTCTTTGAATCTTGGACTGCCGAATGCATTATCTTACTGCATTGTTGGCTTCAAAATTAACATAACACACTGCCTGACATTCGAATAATTTTGAATACTTTATTACACTTATTGTCGCTAGAATATTCTAATTAGAAAAGTTGCTACTGTAACAAACGCTGATAGCGACATGTTAACGTTTTTTATTCTAAACTGCCACATAGTAACTTTATATCTTCAAGAACACTTAATTATTTATAGCAGGACTTTTAATATTTTGTTAAAAAATTCACTGAATGCTAAGGTTGCGTTAGTACTATTTATAATTTATAAATATGTTTGCGTTCAAGTTCGTATAACCGACATTTGCATGTTAATTTTATTCCATATTTGCGAAACTGAATCTAATGTCCTTGAGATAAAGTGTTATATTAATAGCAATGCTTATGCGAACCAAAATTGATGATATGAGCAAGAGTGATTAGGCAATGAAGTCTTTATTTTTGCATTTACAGATTAATGCGATCGCAAATGCTAGCGAAATCTCAGCCGAATCTGTTGGATATCGGAAATGACAATGATTCTGATATTTACGATGGTTCGAGCTCGTTGAGAAGCGGTGCCTCATCGACCACGTTGAATGAAGACGACGTAGAAAAGGAAAGCAAAGGAAAACACAAGGTAGAATTTCCGGACTAAACACGTTTAACACGAGCAAAATGTCGTTCATCGTTGAATTTACAAGTGACCGTATCTAATCTACTAAATTATCGACAGAGACATTAATCGAAGATAGATATTTAATTATATTATCCCATTTCGGTAACTAAAGAAAATGTAATCAGTCTTTCTGCTTGATCAGAATCTCTAATTTTCAAATCGTTAAACGCTAATCTCATGCGAAATTTTAGTCAGTTTTGCGATATCTTACTGATAACTTTTCATGGACATATTTACGTTGCAAATGGAATATATATTTTTGTATTAATTAAGTAGTATATACTTCTACTAATTTAATATGCACGTTTGATTATTTACAGCCAAATCCACGGCGTCGGAGCACCCTTATAGCGCAATGGGAAAATCTGATAGCCGCGAAACGGCAGACTAATGACAATGGTAATGCAAATGATTTAAACTTCTGAATAAGTTCCACGTATCGTGGAAAAAATGTAAAACCAACTCCATCCTCGCTTTATTCTATCCCATGGTTTAAGTTATTTTTGGAATAGCTGAGATAAATGGAAGAAACATTGAAAAGTGTGCTACTACAAGCTTTTCATACTTAAAAAACATATTTCCTTGATGGTGATGCATTTCATTGATTCCATTCATATTCTTAATTTGAAAAATAATTTATTTAAGACTATAATGAATATTTATTCAGTAATGGAAGAATTACCTGATTCATTGTATGTTGTATTTAATATTTTCTTTAAAAAGTTTTCAGTATTAAAAAATTATCTACAACAAGACATTAATATACATGTCCATACATGAGCAAAAATGTTGCTCTTAAGTATTACAAGCATATATTTGATATATCAGCTTGTTAATTGTAATATATATCTCATTATATTATACATATACATACAATGCATACACATGAAAGCGACTGAAAGTTTTCATTGATCCCATCTTAACATGTGGAATGTATTAAGTATTGCGATTTATATGAGCAAAAATATATTATGTACTTAATTAATTGTAAAGAAGAGTTAGTGTATTTGATTTAATTGTATATGTGATAGTATAGGTCCAGTAATAATGAGAAATAATAAATTTGTGCAATTTTTATAGAATTAATAAGATACGTGTCCTGAATATTGACTTCTTTTTCTTCGTCCTTAATGAATTTACTTGAAGTCTATCGAAAATATTTATTGTTAAGAATGAAATGTGAAAAAAAGAAAAATATGTATTAAATAAAATATTTGCTACAATTTTTTCGTCCTTATTATTCTTTATACATATACCATACTACATAGGATATATGTTTGAATAGGTGTGAAAGTGTTACTCAGATTTAAGTGTTAAAAAATATTGTACGATTATTTTAAAAAAATGTATTTTCTGAAATTAAATATGTATAGTTCTATGTTAATAAGTATATCATTAAATTAGTATCAGTAAACTATAATTTCTATTTAAATGATACGTATACAAATGTGTTATATGCAATACTTGTGAGTATATAACATATCCATACATATTGTATACTGTAGTATGTGTATGTAGTATATGTAGCCGACATTTCGCACGTGGTTTCTAGTGATACTTATCACGTAAGGATAATTTAAATAAAAGAACAATGACAGCAGAAGAAGTTGAAATTATATTACTAAAAAATTTTATTTATGACGAAGGTAGGTATATAATTTTAAATTATATAAATATGCTCGTGTAAAATATGAGGTTATATTGTGAAATTGAGTCTTTTTCTATTAAAAATTTCTTTTATTTCAGATTACGAATTACCAGTGGATGTAAAAAGTATACTAAACGGCCGATATAAAGATGTAATTAACAATGAATTGTTATCAAGCTTTATGAAATCATGCAATGATAATGAACTTCATAAACTGGTACATGAGGGCATAGAAAAAGAAATAGTTACATATAACTCTTGGTTTTGTGTGGGCGTATCTTCTTTGTTATACTTTATCCAATGTAATTGGACGGGACCACAGATTGATGAAGATGTCGAATGGCTAAAATGTCACGAACATGATGCTCTTAAACATCTATCCTTACATGATGAATGTAACTCAAATACAAAGAAGCCAGAGCTTCTTTATTTTTCCAAGATTATATTTTCTAATGAAATTATAGAAAAATCTTATAAAAGCTCTGTCTGGTGGTTATTCAGAGCAAATCTCTTACATCAGTATATTTTAAATGAAAGCTCTGGCGTAATATTTAATGAGATAGAACATTTACTTGATACAATCAATAAATTATCTCTATTAGAGGATGAGTACTGCAAGACATTATTTTATATAGAAGCTGCACAATTTTATTTTTATTATAGACGGATACAAAATTCTGAAAAGTATGTGGAATCTGCACAGACATCAGCACATTTAGATTTAAATCTGGAAGGTGTTTTAGGTAAACGCACAAAATATCAACAGGAAGAAAAAGCTCAACTATACTTGAAAATAGGTGCAGCGCAAAGCCAATTTCCTTTCAGATGTTGTGAAAATTTACCAAAATCGCTTGATTTAAATGATGATGTTCGATTAGAACACATTGAGTATTCAAAAAATATGGAACACATTGAAATTGGAGGGATGGAAGAAGCCATCATATTATCAAAACTGTAAGATTATATTTGTGTATTTCATTCATGGTCATGGTCTAAATACAGCATATGTTTTGTAATTTTTACTTTGAACAGTGTTCAATTACAGTTATCACAACCAAAGGATAAGTTAGCAGATGAAGAAATTAAACCTTATTTAACAGTAGGTACTTTTAGCATACATGTTAATAATCTTGGATTATGAATATTTAAAATCACTTCTTTGACAGGCTATAATCGATAGTACAAGAAATTGGTCCTTGAAAGTGATGTCTCTTTACCATCGCTGCACATTAGAATTGGCTGATAAAAGAGCAGTTGAACGATCCATGATGCAATTAGAATATTTAATACAAGAAATAAAAAGTTCAGAAGTTCCTGTTGCATATAGAATAGATATGTTCTTTGCAAGTGGCCTCAAACCTATCTGGGCCTTAGAACAAACATGGGCACATATTATGATTAGTCTTGGATTGATAAAAGCAGCTTTAGATGTTTTCTTAAAGCTTGAATTATGGGAAGACGTTATTAACTGTTACAATATGTTGGAATTAAAACATAAAGTATATTTTCAAACTTGCATTATACATTAACACAATGTTTCAATAAACACTTTTTAAATTTGTATCAAATGATTCTAGGCAGCAGAGATCATCCGTCAAGAAATATCTAAGAAACCTACAGTGCATTTATGGTGTTTGTTAGGTGATGCAACTCAAGATAGCAGTCATTATGAAACAGCATGGGAATTATCAAACAAAAGAAGTAGTCGTGCTCAAAAACATTGGGGAATGTTTTATTTTGCAAAAAAAGATGTTTGTATATAATCACGGAAAAATATAATTTTAATATATGGTATGATACAATCACTCAACACTTAATATTGTCTTTATTTTTTAGTACACAGAAGCTGTACAACATCTAAAATTGTCAGTTGAATTAAACAATATTCAAGAGAACGTTTGGATAAGACTCGGATATGCAGCTTTGCAAATAGAAGATTGGAAATTAGCAGCCACTGCATATAGGCGTTACTGTGCTTTGGAACAATCGGTATGTATCGTTTTGTAATATTTATAAACTACAATACCTATCAAATACATTATTTTATATATTATACATATAAATTATAGACATTTGAAGCCTGGAACAATTTAGCAAAAGCTTATATAAAATTGGGCGATAAAGAAAGAGCATGGAAGTCTCTTCATGATGCTATAAAATGCAGTTATGATCGTTGGCAAGTTTGGGATAATTTAATGATTGTTAGCATAGACTTGGGACACTTTTCAGAAGTATGTATATAGCACATATAATAATATAATAATGACCTCTATTACTTCTGAGGTATAAGTGTACCCATGCTAAACTTTTTTATTTTTACAGGTAATACATTGTTATCATCGTATTTTAGATCTAAAGAAAAATCATTTAGACTCTCAAGTCCTCGATATATTAACTCGCGCTATATTAACCAATGTAAACGATTCCGATGGGAATCCTGCGCAAAGATTACTTCCAAAAGCCTTAGAGTTATTTGGACGAATTAGTTCCGTTATACTCAATAATTCTGATATTTGGAGAATGTATGGACAGCTTACAGCACTTAAAAAAACAGATATTGATAATGAAAAAGCAGCACAATATTTGCAACACGCTCACCGTGCTGCCATTTCAGACACAAAATGGTTTCAACAAAAAGAATCAATTGAAAATGTACTTCAATTATGCTGTCTATTAACAGAAATGTATTTGGTATGCGCTGAAAACTGTGATCTTAAGAAAAAGCGAACATTATTAGCAAGTGCAAAACTATCTCTTCAAGGAGTTGTTAAAAAAGTTAAAGATCAGAATTTGGATAATGACCAAATTTTGTCACTTTTACAAAAGGTTGAAGAACATTTAAGTACAGTAGTAAATGCTTTAGAACAAATTAAATTAACAATGTAGACAATGTAATTATCTTTCGTATATTTAATGCATATACATACATTATTTGCGAAAATAATTTACATCAATTGTTAAGTGTAATATTTTTTACATCTACGATTCTCGCATTTAAAAAATAAACTAGATATATCTATTCTTTCAACCTGTAGTTTAAACGTACCGCCATACAGCTAACCATGTGGAGCCATCTGCCAACTGTTATAAAAAGGATCGCTCCTCACGAACATGTCAACTACATTTGTGGTGGTGGAACGCTATTTCTGAGCTATTTTTCCATTTTCGCAAAAATGGAAGTGGTGCGGCAAAAACGTGCCGCAATTAAAGGCCAAATAATTGGCCTTTATAAAGCCGGGTTTCCTAGCACGAACATTGCGACTATAATGAAGTGCAGTGAAAGGACTGTCAGGAAGTACATAAAAAGTTATCGTGAAAAAGGGGAAGAGGGTCTCGTAGATAGACGGCTTTATAATGCAGGACGAGCACGTAAAACTACAACACAAGAAGATCATGCTATAATCAGAGAAATGAATCAAAATCCTTCTCAAAGTGCGTCTAGCGTTGCGGCAAATCTTGATTTGCAAGTGTGTCCAAGCACCGTGCGTAGTCGATTACGGGAAGCTGGATATCCCTTTAGTCGACTTCCACGTAAAATACGTATGCAGGTAGGTTCAAGAAAACTTATTTCTACCACCACAAACACATGAAAGTTACTTAGGCATGTTCTGATCTGTGATTGGATAAATGTGATCGACGACGTATCTAGATACTTTCATGCGTCCGTGATAGTTGAGTGAAGTTTTTTTGAATTGATTGTATAGGGTGGCTTGTAAGATGTATGTAAATCCTTGAAAGGGTTATTTCCTGAGGTGATTTCAAGTAACATTTCCCTTAATGAAAAGATGAATCAATCTACGAGTTCTGACGCGATAGCGCGCTACGCTCAGTGTAGCGTTAGCTTTATACCAAGCTTGAAACGTGAACGATAGAAGGCAAATTGCACACGTGATGTCAGATATATGGTAGTACTAAAAAGCACGGGATACTAATATTCTTGCCTTTTGGTACTGTCTTACAGCTGTGATCAGCTGTCATTAGTTCATAGACCGTACCGGCTTCCCTAATACTTTATGCCAAAGCAAATGCAACCAACATTTTTGTAAGAAAAGAGTTATTTTAGATCACTTCAAGAGTTTGCGATTTTTGGGATATCCTGTATATTGCCGATAATGTTTACCGACTGAGCGACGTCATGTTATCGCTTTAATCCGCTGGATCAAACGTCAATGTTTTTCACACAAACACGTTTTATTCTTTTGTAGTGGTGGAACGGTATTTCTAAGCAATCGGCAAAATTTTTATTTCCACAATCATTGAACGTATATTGTATATTGACACATTGATAAACTTTTGTTTCTTATTTATCGCTTGTTTTGTAAAGTGAGTCTAGTAAAATATAAGATTTATTCTTTTTTATTTGTATTTATATATTTACTGAACCACTTCGTTAATTTGACTTATCCGATTGCTTATCTAAACTTCCAATTTTGGATAACCCAGACAACCAATAAAATCTCTCCCTTCTTAACCTCAACTGGATAGAAAAAACGGCCAGTTGCAAAGAACTCAACAAGTTAAAAAGACGTGTTGCTCTGAACATTATAAAATAATAATATACGGTTGGTACACTACATCAGAATAACTAATGTAACATTAAAAATAAGTTTAATTTGATATTACAAAATATAATCTACCATTTAACTTTGTTCCTTTTAAGTAGATATACTAATTTTATAAGTGTATTTTTTTTTTGTAATAAAATAGGATATAGTAGTACTTCCATATTGTATAGTTGTATTAATGATTTGTATTTCTAAAAGTTAGTATATTCTTTTTAGATGGCTTTTTCTGGGAAAGTTGTATTAATAACAGGAGCTAGCTCTGGTATTGGAGCAGCAACAGCTGTATATTTTTCTCAACTTGGTGCATCTCTGTTGTTAACGGGTCGTAATTTAGAAAATTTAAATGCGGTTGCTGAGAAATGTAAACCTAATAAACCACTTATTGTAACTGGAGAAGTAACTAATGAAGTTGATGTGAAAAACATTGTAGATACTACCATTAAGCATTATGGTAAATTAGATGTTCTGATTAATAATGCTGGTATATTAGAAAGTGGCAGCATAGAAAATACATCATTGGAGCAATATGATAGGTACAAATCTAACATTTTCGTACATTCAACAATGTAAAAACAATAATAAAATGTGCAATTGTTACAGATTATTTAACATCAATGTACGGGCTGTATATAATTTAACAATGTTAGCTGTTCCTCATATAGTAAAATCTAAGGGTAATATTGTAAATGTTTCAAGTGTTTGTGGATTAAGGTCATTTCCAGGTGTTTTATCATATTGCATGACAAAGGCAGCAATCGATCAATTTACAAAATGTGTTGCCCTTGAGCTTGCAGACAAACAAGTATGTATTATTTACAAATACATATATTCAATTATTGCTTTTATGCAAATTTTTTCGTTTAATTTGTAGGTTCGAGTAAATGCTGTGAATCCTGGTGTTATAGTAACAAATCTTCATAGAAGGAGTGGAATGGAGGAGAAACAGTTGGAAGAATTTTTGGAAAAAACTAAAGGCACTCATGCACTTGGTAGACCAGGAGATCCTCTTGAAGTTGCAAAAACAATAGCATTCCTGGCAAGTGATGATGCCAGTTTTATCACAGGTGCAACAATGCCTGTAGATGGTGGCAGACATGCCATGTGCCCTCGCTAATTAGCATTCCTACAAAATTTATTTCATATACATTTATTCCAATATTAATACATTTATAAAGTTTCTAAGATTCTATATTTTTACTAAAAAAAATTGTTATACATAGCAAGGATAGTGTGTGTCAATAAATCTATTAGTTATCAATACAGTTCGTTTTTTATTCATTTAATTTGCATAATATACTACACGTAACATGGTTAAAAAATTCTTCACATATTTATAACATACATAAAATTACTACTGACATATTGTAAAGAATTCTAGGACTTAAAAATGTCATTGTTTTATTTTCATTATAAATGAATTAATTCGTAGTATCTGTAGTAAAGCTTTGATATTGCACTCATAACCTTGGTAGATAAATTTAATGTCGACATAATCCGAACTATATCATATTTGGTCTCATTTTAATCAAAAAATTATCAGCACTATGTTAAACAAAACGCAGTTTTAAAATGGTCGACCTAAAAAAATTATCTATTTAAATTTAAAGTTAGTTTATCTGTCCTTGGTTGAACAATTACGAATGGTTCAACCATCCAAGCAACCTAAAATTTTGCATTTATACTATATGACTGTAGACATTATTAAATTGAATAATGAATTGGCATTATTAACAATTCTATAAGATTTTACTTGCACCTCTTTGAAAGCAGTAGGTTGGTGATTGCTTTGTTTATGAAAACTTGGGAAACATTTTATTTCTGAATTTCCATATTCTACTACGGTTATAAGAGAAGAGTGTATATTTTGACACTGACAAAAGAAATTGATTAAATTAAAAAAGTTTATATTTTTATAAAATTAATGAAAATTACATTAACAACAGGAAGAAATAACATGTTTAATAGATTTAAAGACATATTCTGTTACTTGAATGTGATCATTCATATTTATTCCAAAACAAAACAATAATTATCTCCATCATGTATATGTCAAATTATCAGTACCGCAATGACCTCATATTTGGGAATAAATTATCACTCGCTGTAGTAGAGAATTGGTTATATACGTACATATCACTTTCCTTTCAAGAATACAATTTGGTGCATACAAATCATATATTTTGCATGTAAAGTCTATAATACTCGAGCTGCACTCGAGAAGATTAATTTATATCATGTCATATTATCAAAGTTTTATCTCCTTGAAACACTATATAAAATGAGGTAATAATCTTTCTGTAAACTGTAACTTCTTACGACGTCGACAGTGTGAGCAGAAGCGACGCGTCAATATACAAGCACTATGTGTACTGAAAATTTACCGTATTATTTAACCGGTTTAGTGGTAAAAGGTTTTGGCAGAGGTTCCAAAAGTTTAGGCATTCCGACAGGTAAGTTTTTAAATTTAAATTATATGAAATACATTAATTACTGAAAAAAACTTAAATATTGATTTGACATTCTAAAAGACAGTCTAAAATAGTATGTATCTTGAAACTAATATATGTGTGTATCGTACTACAAACGTACACTGTTACTACTGGCGGGAAGATATAAAAAATAATTTTACTGATAAATTTGTGACGGATAAGCACAAAATTACAGAATGGAATTATTCTAAAGAAGAATATTTGAAGAGAAATTAATAGGATGTGTTTTTACTAATTAATGTTGTAAAATATACATCGTATTCGATTTTAAAATATTTTTTTATTCCGAAACGATGATTTATATTATTTTAGAAAAAATCCGTCTTATACATATTATTTTGCTTGCTTGGCAAGGAAATATTATTTATAGTATCATGTAAACATTTTATAAAGAATTATGTAATAATTGTTTCGTAGCGAATCTGGAAGAGAAGGTTGTTGAAGCCTTACCAAACAATTTCAGTACTGGAGTTTATTACGGATGGGCTTCTCTAGACGGAAAAATTTACAAAATGGTTGCAAGTATTGGTTGGAATCCATTTTACAAAAATGAAAAAAAGACAGTGGTAAGAATTTTAAAAATTGTAAAAAACGAATTACAATTTAACAATTTTACATTACACAAATTATATTTACAGGAAGTTCATATGCTACACAAATTTGAAAACGATTTATACGGGAAACAAATTAAAGTCATTTTCTTGGGTTACATACGACCGGAACAAGATTTTTCTTCCATAGGTTAAAATTTATGTTATTTTATGATTCAGTAAATTTTATTTTTAAGATTTTTATCTTTGATAATGTATGTTTTTATTGTTTCAGAAGAACTAATTGCAGCAATAAATAATGATATCAGTGTAGCTGATAAACAATTAGAACAGCCACCATCAATTACATATAAAAATGATAAATTCTTGAAGACATGATGTACAAATATATTTGTAATATTCTATTTACACAAATTGTTGTATACTAAATTTATATTTTTTAATATTTGAACGCGGTATTATTGATAAGGGATATGTAGTCAATTTTTGTAATATAAGAATCTTTAATTAATTAATTAATACATTTAATATATTGATTTTTATCTATAGGTATAATTTTTTATAATTGTACTTATAATACAATATTTATACACTTAAAACTATATCGCGAAATAGTTTACAAATACAAATTGATAACTTCTTCAATCTGTTTTTGGTGATGAAGGGGATTTTGACGGGGGAGGTGGTGGTGGCGGTGGGGGTAAGGATATCCATGGTGTATTCATCCTTGCTGGCATTTGTGATTCCCAAGTTACATTAGGATTTCGAAATCTTGGATTTGAAGGTAAATGAGATCGATTCTGATACATCATGAATTCCGGATGAGCTCCTGATGGCATATTGTAAGGAATTCCACTTTCACTATAATAGCCATGTGGATCGTAGAAGTTTTGATTCATACTATCTGTAGTAAAATTTCCATATTGCATTGATAACCCAGGTGGATAAATTCCATATCCACATGATTCAGCACCATTTGAATGAAAATCTCCTGGCATACTTTGCCAACTATTTTGATACGGATACATCCATGGATTCTGTAATTGATTTCTAGCCTGCATGAAAGGGAATCCTCGTGGATGATGTCCTTTTCGATTCTTCTGTTTATTTCTGTTCCAAGGATGATTCGATTGCCATCCAGGGTTTGGACCTAAAAATGCATGTATTAATTACCCTCACAATGAATACATAAATAATATTGTATAAAAAACTTACTTGAAACACGTTTCCTTTTAACTAGTAAATCTCCAGCATCCATTTCAGGGGTTTGTCCTGCTTGTTTTTCTTGTTTCAATTTTGCATAATAAGCCTGCTCTTCCTCATCATCAGAAAAGTCCGGAGGATCATCTGCATTTGCATCTACACCTTTAATTCTAAAAAAGTACAAATCATTAAATAAGATTTTATATTAAGTATTCAAATAAAGTAATATAATTGTAAATAGACTTACTTTAGTAACTCATGTACAAATACTAAAGATGTGTACTCCGTATTTGGACAATAATAAACAGTCATGCCTACTTTAACGTCACATTCACGAATGTGCTCTGGACTGTTGAACCTGACACAGTAATAGGGCTCTTTTACTTGTCCGAAAACATCAAATATTTTACCTAATGCCCTTTTTCCTTTCTCAACAAATAAAACTGTATCTAAATTTAAAGTAGGTTTTTCTGCTCTTGGCTGGACAATTACTAATGGCTCAACAATCCATGCAACCTAAAATTTTGCATTTATATTATATAATTGTACACATTATTAAATTCTAAATTTAAAATCATTCTATACCTCTCCTAGTGGATCACATAATACTTCAGGCACACTAATTTTTAAGTCTTCAATAGGTGGTAAATCATCTAATTCACTTTTTATGTCATTTCTTTGCTCTTTTGTTTTTCTGATTTCCTTATTTTTTCTGAAAACATAAAGGTAAATAATAATTTCAAATTTAATACACATAAAATTAAAGATTTCAATGACTTACTTATTTCTATCATCATTATCAGAGTCATCTGAGTCTATTGATACTGAAGAATCACTAATACTAGTGGAATCATCTTCACTATCACTCTCTTCACTTGACGACTTATTAGTACTAATTCTATAAGGTTGCATTTGCACCTCTTTTAAAGCAACAGGTTGATGATAGTTTTGTTTATGAATACTTGAGGAACTTTCTGTTTCCGAATCCGAATCTCCATACTCTAATGCTATGGTTGTAAGAGAAGATAGTTTATTTCCTGTTAAAAAGATAATAAACTTTAGCGTTTGTTAGATTATATGTTACTTGAATATAATATGTTAAATATGAAGTTTTATACCATTGTTCCCATCATTTGTAACAAAAATACCATTATTTTCTTCGTGTATAATAGAAACTTCATCTGTTTGTATAGAACCACTAACTGTCAAATCAATTGTTTGTGGTTCATTATTGTCACTATTAACAGATGTTTCGTTATGATTTACATTCGTGTCGTTCAACAAATTTAATTGATCATTCACATCATTTTTAGGACTACAACTTTGTACATTTGCAGTATTATTCTCGATCAGAAATTTATCACAGTTATTTGAAACTTGATTTATTTCAAGCTTATTATTTTCTGTACCCTCATTTTCTTCATTATTTGGTACTTGTTTATCAGAGTTGTTGCACGAAATACCTTCTTCAATTCCTTCTTTTATAACCTTGTCTGTTTCCATAGTATTCCGTATACTATTTTCTTCAATTAAAATATTTAATATTAGTAGTTTTTGTAGATAATTTCCAATTTAAAACATATAATAATTCTTGAACAAAAATGCTTTCCCTATATGTGTGTAATTGTAAAATAAACAGATAAATAAATTTCAATGCTACCACGTGTACTACATACCGGATTTTAATCATTATCAGACGATCAGATATCTGCACAGACCTATCACATCCAGCGTATTCAGGAAAAGAGGCTACGCATGCGCAGAATGTCCCGCACACCAGCGTGGCGCGTCTTCCGGGTGAACATTATACACCTGCACGATTCTCTTACTCATTAAGCTGGAGCGCACATTTCCATCATTTTGTTGCCCATTTAAGCTTTAGTAGATCCTGTCTTAACAGTGAATCGTCAGCTAATCGGAACAAAGAAAATTTCTATATCGATGTTCGCTAACGGATGAAGTTGCGAACTCGTGATGTCCTAGAGTACGTCCCATTACTATAGTTCTGAACTACGATCACGACACGACGTAATGCCTCTGTGTAATCGTAGTTTAGAACAGGGCACTCAGGCGCCTAACAGTTCTTGGTATTTCCACTCAAAGTCAGTTGTCCAATGGTGTCAGGGATTCTGCTCGGAATTTGCTCCAAGCAGCGGAGAGGAGATCTCACAAATGGGATTGGATTTGTGATGGGTAATTCTCCTACTCTTTCCCACATATCCCCTCTATTTTACTGTGCATCCAATCCGTAGTGGATCTTGTTTCAGCAATGAACCGTCAGCTAATCGGGGATATGTACATACATACAGATAAGTATGTAGTCACGTGCTATTATGTACATATGTATGTATGCTTTTAAATATTTTCTTCAGTCACTTTTTTAATGTCTCTAGAAAATTTTAAAATAGGTATCGAAAGTTAGCGATGTCTTTAATCGTATGAAAATGATTAAAATAATGACTCCTTATGTAACAAAAATAAATTGGTATTTACTTAATTATTCAGTTAAAAATTTTATCTTTTCATACTCATCAAATATTGTACAATCATTCCTCACTGAATAATATACCTGTTATCTAATTCAATACTCAGTACGAAAGTGAAACTTTTTAAAAACAGTTTTATTCTTTTGTTACAACATTCACAATTGTTTGTATAATCTTTTTTCCATTTTGATGATTTAAGAGATTTAAAAGTGGATCCTTCATTTTTTCTTCCAACAATTTTACCAATTCTTTCCTTATGCGTTGTAAAAGTTGACCAACCTAAATAATATTTATATAAATATGTAAATATAAAATAAATAAACAGTATACACAGAAATATTTTATATTTTTAAGTATTAATTATCTTACCCTATGAGATTCGACACTGAATAAGATCCAACCATCTTCTAATGATATAATAGACAATCCATTATGTACTTCTATGTTCATCATCGAATCATTGCCAGAGAACAAAACTAGCAGTAAGATTGGTATCATTGTGATTTCTTTAATAAACACTTTGCTCGTTTTCATTTTTTCCTGATATACTAAGTACGGACTAGGGAAGTAACCGACGTGGAAGTTAACAGATGATGGATGAACACTGACGAAACCATCACTTTTTGTTTGAAATTTAAGTTCATGTGGCTTAGGTTGTACCGGAACTGCACCGGCAGATTGTATTTGAAAGGATTTTTCTGGTGTGAAAACTTTCACAACATTAGGATAAAGAGCAGCGCAAAGTAAACCTTGGAGAAGTTTGTAATTATCGCTATTGATGTTCAATTCATATCCAGTTATTTCTAAAATTTTGTCAACATTTGGTTGTCGTTTAGGTAAATTAATGGGAACAAAACCGATCGAGACTAATAATTCCAGAAATTGATACTTTATATCCGCTAAAGTGTACAACGTGCGTATGGATAAGTAGTTTTCATTAGCGAAAACTTGTCCTGCATAATTACTATGTCCGCATGCTTCCAACCATTTCTATAACAAAATCGGGAAAAAACGCATGTAAATCTGTTTTATATGAGTGTACATTATTATCAAACGTTTACCTTATAAGCTTTAAGAACTGTTAAGTGATCAGAATTGGCTGTACAAAATTCTTTTTTGGCATCTATTTCGTGCCTTTTTTCAAATGGTATGTTAAATGGAGTTTTATGAGACAAACATGCTGCAATGGTAAGTGCGGAGTCGAGACAACAGAAAATTGCTCCAAACACTATTAGTTTTCCAATTCGCACGTCTACAGGCAGTGCAGCAAGGTGGTGGCCCAACGGAGTTAATGTACATTCAGAATTAAATGCTCCAACATCTTGTAAACGTTTAATAGCGCTTTGAATATTTGGAATTGTTGGTGGTTCCAATAATTTGCCTAAAAGCATATTTTATATTTTACAATTTTATATAATAAGAACATGGAACAAATAAAAATAGTAAGTGTCATTACTTAAAATTTGACATGAATCTACTTTCAGTCCTTTATATAACAGTTGAATACGTAAAAGCAAGGGTTCTAAAGGAATTCTTAATATTTCGGGCACTGGCTGTGCTGGAAAATGGTACTTAAACCTAGAAAAAATAAAATACGTTAAGTTTTCGAAATTACAGAAAATACAAGATATTATATGACTTATAAGACATTAATTAATATTAAACAACTATACGTACCTATGTAAAGTGTATAAATGAATGCATACTCCAGGCATAACACGTCCAGCACGACCTTTCCTCTGCAATGCATTTGCTTGTGATACCCAACATGTTTCTAAACTTTCCATATTCTGATTAGAGTTGAATCTAGTTTCTTTCATTTTTCCACTGTCGATTACAAAAACACAATCATCTATTGTGATAGAAGTTTCAGCTAAGTTTGTACTTAGTACGATTTTCCTGGCATCTCCAACATTTTTGAAAACTAAATTCTGTTCTTCATTAGATAAACTTGAATGTAATGGTACAATAACAACCTTTCCATTTTTTGATGAAAAATTTTTATTGTCATTTAACTGATTTTTCAAGGAAATAATTTCAGCAAATCCCGGTAAAAACACCTAAAATATAAATGTTAAATATAATATATGGTTTCATTACTTTTTAAAAAATAATAGAATATGCTTACTAAGATAGAACCTGTTTTAGGATAATCATGTAATCCAAAAATAATCCATTCTATTATCGTCTCTATAAGCTCAAAATTAATTTTGTTGTGATCCATAACATACAAGTTTTTATGTGTTTGTCTGCTGTAATCGTGATATCTGCTAACAATTTGCATCAATGTTAAATTTTCGTCTTGAATTGAGTCTCTAACTTCAGCAGTCGAAACACCTTCAACTTCAGCAGTTTCTAGTTCTATCTGTAACTGTTCCCAGTCACCTTTAATTCTACGTGTATATTTTGAATTTTCTTCAAGCACATAACTTGTCCATTCAAATATATCTTCCAAAAAGAGTTGCTCCACAGGAAATGTTTTCCCTGGAATATTTAAAATAGGAGCTTCTCGAAAGTACGAAGAAAAAGCTTCCGATTTAAGCGTTGCGCTCATAAGTATTATTTTCAGATTTGGTTTTTTTCGTAACAATTCCTTTAGGAGCATCAATAGGAAATCGCTAAATGGGAAATTGTAATGTTTAAGTAAACAGAAATGAGTTAACAGAATAACTAACTAACCTTTCTGCACTTCTTTCATGAACTTCATCAACAATAACATGTGTTACATCATTTAACTCAGGATTCATGGATAATCTTTGTAATAAAATTCCAGTTGTACAAAATGTTAACCGGGTTTTGTTGGACATTTTGCTCTCCAATCTTATTTGGTATCCTACCGTTTCACCTATTCGTTCATCTCTTTCTGATGCGACCCTTTCTGCTACACCTACTGCACTTATTCGTCGCGGTTGTGTGCATATTATGTTGACATGTTCTTTCAATGTAGGTCTATTTAAAATCCAATCGTCTAATAAAAATTGTGGCACCTAAAATATAAGTATATGTACTACAATATTTTTAAGTTTAAATTAAAACACAGCATAAAAAATTTTAGTTACTTGTGTACTTTTACCGCATCCTGTTTCACCTGAGATTATGGTAACTTGATGTTCATGTATCGTTTCTAAAATATTATCCATTTTGGACCATGCTGGCAGCTTTCTCCTAATTTCTTTCATTTTTTTATACTTAGTACTATTCTGTTTTTCCACAAAATTCTCATATATGGAATCATCTATTGATAATATTTCTTCTGATGTAATATTGTTTCTATTCTTTCTATTAATAGAGCCTAATTCATGGTGTGTAGCAAGATCTTCTTCACCATCACTTTCTGATGATTTAGGGAAAAGTGTGTCATTCTGATCTAACAATTGTTCTCTATTTTCTTCTAAGTATGTTTTCATTTCATCTTCATTTTCCAAAAGAGATATTATAGAAAAAATATATGGAACACCATCCACGGATAATGACAATGCTTCATTATATAATCTTCTTCCTATTCTTAAACAATGTATACTCGAAAATGTACCATCATTTTTATAAAAGTAGAAAAATGGTGGTTCGTATGGATATTTACAACCTAATGAAATATAAAAATACAGTGGCTTTTAATAGCAGAAAATTAACAAAAATTTTACATGTCAGTCACATGATTTATTTGATTTCATGTAATACCTTCAGGAAATCTTATTTCTAATGTAAAGTGTGGATCCTCTCTCTCAGGCATTTTTAATACCTGTGGCTGTTGATGCAAAAATCTGCACTTTTTCCCAAATCTACATTTTTTTTGAATAAATAATCTGCAAACTTCTTTCTTCTCTTTTTCCTTTTCATGCTGTGATTTTATCTTTTTTATTTCTTGCTCTATTTCATCATTTCTCACTAGATAATCAAGTCTAACTTGGACAGTCCAAATCTGATTTTTTATTTTTTCTGTAAACATTTCCTCATAAATAGATTCAAGTGCCTCTTTTTCATCCTGTCGTTTCTCTAGGAAGTCTGTTGTATCAACATCGTTACACACTTTACTTTTTGCAATATTTTCAACTTCATAATATTTAGAAAATAATATTTCTAGAGCTCTTCCCATGTCACCTTTCGTATGTATTAATGCTTCTATACAATGTGATTGATGAAAACTAAAAGCAATGTAGTCGATTATAATGTATGTTAATTTGTAAATTACAGATTATATTGTTTTATATTTACCCATAACTTTGTAACTTAACTATTGCGAATTGTCTAGTAATTTGTTCCTCAGTTTTAGGTGTGGCATCCTTAGAAGAATAATCTACTATTCCTTTAATAACTAAATTACCTCTTTCTACCCAGTATTGTTTCTCGAAATTTGATTTCTTATTTTCAAATTCTGATGCATCAGAAAGCTTAAAACTCTGTTAAAAATCTTTGTTAATTTCTACTAATATATCTTAAGAGATAAAGCACAATATAATAAATTAATAAAAATGTGTGTATTACATACAGAGCCATAAATATGTTTCAAAGTATCATAAAGTTGTCGTTCTGATTCTTCAGATATCCTTAATGTTTGTAGCTCAACTCTAAGCTTACTTGAAATACGAGGACTTTCAGATTTACATTTATTCTTATTCGATGCATTCCTATTACAAACAAATGATTTTGTACTATTTAAATAATATAACAGAATTTCTTTCATTACATACATAAATTGTTAAGGAATGTATCATGTTTTTTAATATAGATACGGTTATATGTATACATATTTAACTTACGTGACACTTTTCCCAACACTTTTTCCTTCTACTGTAATGTCGTCCATCAATTGAATACTATTATGGTCCATTATTCATAAATAAAAAATCCACTTTTGTATAAATTAGTTTAAAAGATACTATTACTTATATTTTTGAATATTTGGAAAAGTCAGGTTAACATCCATGAACATGCAACGTACATCTCGCAGTGACGGACAAGTGAAGTACGTATGATACGTGAATCACGTGAACTACGTTGTACTACTAGAAGACTAAACTCTATTGCAAGTTTTAAACTATGTACGATATGTACATACATATGTGCATGTTGAATGTACATACGTTCATACAGCATCGTATATAGTTGTGTATGCATCTCATACATAGCTTAGTTTTCCTTTATTAGTGTAGCATAATTCAAAGCATTCTTGAAAATTTTATTGTCAACTTTTTAATTTAGTTTAGATTTTCTGTAATTATACTAACACAAATGATATAATTTACATTTTAAATATCGTTTCTATTATCATCAATTATACGAACACAACGTGATCGTACTAGATACAAACTTAAATTGTATATATGAACGTAATAAATTTTATAGAAACAATAAATTATGAGAATTAAACGAATTTTAGATCTCTTATAAATATGAATAAATAATATTTGACCTAGAAATTTTTATATAAATTGTTTATTGGAATTTATGAAAAAGTACATATATATATTATAAGTACATATATTACAAAGTACGTATATTATGCTTTTGTTTTTGAATATGTATATTTTCATTCATTTTACCGCTAATTTTTGTTACAAACATAGATTTACGCTCAATTTTGTTATAATGCATTATCAATCATTTTTGCATAATACGAATATAGGCAGTTATAATAATTAATGTTATAATAAGAAACTAAATTTTTATTTTCATCCAATCATGATTTATTTTCATTTTTATAAACAACTGCCTTGTTGTAACCACAAAGTAGTAAAAGATTCCCTCGAGGATGATATCGAGCGTCTAATATCGTTATATCCTGTGGAGTGGGCAGACATGTTGCCTTCTGGGGATTCCATTCAAACATGTGAGCGCACTCACAAAATACAAAAAGTTGAGCACGGGTAGGATTCCACTTAGCAGCTGTAAATTCAAACTATTTAACAATATTGTGTAAAACGAAATTAAATTCGTAAGATCATAAAAAATACATACCTACGATCTTATTTTCAAGAAGTAAATAATCAAGATAATCATCGATAATATTCCATATCCATAACGCCGTAGGATAAAGTTGATGTTTTATGACCAAATATTGTCCACAAAAACTAAACTCCAAAATATCGAATCTAGCAATTGAAAATCTATCGATGTCATCTTTTTTACCGATCTTTAGATTTATTGGACGTTCGCATTTTTCTTCCACTGGAAGTACTTATTATTTTACTTATAGCATTATTATAAATATGTACTTTGCAAAGTACTACTTACAAATTCGTTTATTATGTAAACTTGTAAATTTGTTCGACAATTTTGTTTGAATTATGCGTTCCTCGTACACTTTGTGTAAATAATTTTCTTTAATAATTGGATCGAGGTGCAATTGCAAAAGTGGCTTCCATGTTACATGATTTAACAAAACAATCTGCACAGAATTTGACGTCCACAAAGTAATTTATCTATCTAAATAGAAAATTCAGATAATCGGAAAGAATATGATTTAAATAGACAAAACTATACCATTTCATTATATCCGGTTACAGCCAACAATTGTCCACTAGGCATCCATTTTACACTTTCAATTCCTTTCAATTCTTTATGATACTCATATCTGATTTCAGATGAATTAATAGTTTGCGTGGGACAGAAAACACCTATATCACCCTCTAATATATCTGAATAAATAATTAACTTTGGTTCGTTACTAAATGAACACCATATGCACAATAATTCACTATTTGGTGACCAACATATTCCATCGATAGTATGCAAACGTCCACATATTAACTTCTACAAATTATAATCAAAGATAAAAGATATTTAATATAGTATTAACAAATAAAATACTGTGGGAATACAGATGCACATAGTTTTGCGCCATAAAGAATATCAGTATCTAGTAACTTTAATTGCCGATGAGACCCCTTTTGAACCTACTGTCGACCGCGTGTACTGTGAATGTATTTATGATTGTACAACTTTTTAAAGGTTAGATTATTAGTTTGGCAATTATTTGAATTTGTTGCTGATTGATAATGAATATGACATCTTATGTATCGTGTGCTTGTAATCGAATTCCACACTCCACTGATTGGGGAAAAAATGGACTCATTTGTTATGCGGCATGTCATGCTGTTGTAATCTACGATCCGTTCGTGTCAAAAATAGGAAAAGTAAAAAACACGCTTCATCGTCATAAAGGACGTATTAATACGGTCCGATGGATTAAACATAGAAATATAAAAGACGAATGGGAACTACTATCCAGTTCTATAGATGGAACAGCAATTGTGTGGAGCAAAGTCAATGAATGCTTTGAATGTACTTCTATTATTGAAGTTGGCGATGTGCTTACATTTAGCAATTCCTTATATGTTTGTGTTAGTGACTCTCTAAACGACAAAACTTTCCACAAATTATTAATATGTACTGGTTCAAGCAAAGGAGATGTAAAATTATGGTTAAGAAATACGTCTAATGAAATAAAATGTCTTCAGACACTGACATTTGGAAAAAAATTGCCAATAGACGCTTGCTTTTCTTATTTACCAAGTACAGATTTACCTTTGTTAGCTGTTGCAACAGAAATTTCAACAATTGAATTATATGTATCAAGTTCTCATGTTATAGAGGAATCAAATTTTCTAAAAGTACAAATTTTAACTGGTCACGAAGATTGGATACGTTGCATGGATTTCATACATATTACAAATGATAGTATTCTATTGGCAAGTGGTTCTCAAGATGCTATGATACGATTATGGAAAATTTTTGTAAAAGACATAGAACCTTTGAATAATGAGTTACGTCAGAAAGAACAAATGTTTATAGCTAATGATGTTAAATACAATATAACTTTGGAGTCCATTCTTTATGGACATGAAGGCTGGATTTATGGTGTACATTGGTGCCCACAACAAACAGATAGCAAAAACCAAACTTTAAGATTGTTATCTTGCTCGTTAGATAAATCTATGATTATTTGGGAGCCAGATGAAATATCTGGCATGTGGTCAGAAAAAGTAAGAGTGGGTGAAGTTGGTGGTAACTCACTGGGTTTTTATGGCTGTAAATTTGATAGTAATGGCATGAATATATTAGCACATGGATATCAAGGATCATTTCATATTTGGGAATACTCAGATAAAGTAAAAAATTGGATTCCAAAATCTGTACCAGGTGGACATTTTTCTGAGGTCGTAGATCTTTGCTGGGATCCAAAAGGAAGGTTTGTATGCAGCATTATAACAGTGATTTTCAACTAACATTATTACATTTGCTATCCTATTGTAGGTTTCTTGTTACTGTAAGTGCAGATCAAACAACAAGAATACATGCTCCATGGAAAAATGAAGCACTAGAGTATTGGCATGAAATTGGACGCCCACAAGTTCACGGATATGATATGTCTTGTTTAGTTATGTTAACTCCTTACATGTTTGCTTCAGGAGCAGAAGAGAAAGTGATACGAATCTTTACAGCCCCAACAACTTTTAAGAATTCTTTAAAGAGAATTGCTAATGTTGATGATTTTGAAAATATAGTAGGAGATAGTGCATCAGTGCCAGCTCTTGGGCTAACAAATAAAGCAACATTCGTCGAAAATATGAATGGAAAAGAAACTGAAATAAGTAGTGTTGAAAATGAGGATTATATACCACCAACAGAAGAAGAACTAATGCAAAATACATTATGGCCAGAATTACAAAAACTTTATGGTCATGGATATGAAATATTTTCCATTGCTGCTAGACACGATGGAAAAATGTTAGCAACCGCGTGTAAATCAACCTCATTAGAACATTCTGCAATACTCTTGTGGGACACAAGCACTTGGACACTAATTCAGAAACTTATAGCTCATCAGTTGACTGTTACACAAATGGAATTTTCACCTAATGACAAGTACTTATTATCTGTATCTAGAGACAGAAGGTGGACATTATTTGAGTGTAATGATTACGCATATGATTTAATTACAATCAGTTCAAAAAAAGATAGTCTTCATACTCGTATAATATGGTGCTGTTCATGGACACATGATTCATCTTATTTTGCAACTGGTTCTAGAGATGGAAAAATTGGAATATGGAGTCCAAAAATTACAAATGATAAAATCATTCCAGTTACAAGTTTAGATGTAAAAGATTCTGTTACAGCACTTTCATTTTCTACCCAAAGTATTGCTGAACATATTTATCTTTTAGCAATAGGATTTGAGAGTGGCTGTATAGAGATTCAAAAATTAAAAATGTATGACAACAATATTAGCTGGTCAAAATGTATTGTATATAATACTTCAGATGCGCATCATTTAACTGTAAGAAGACTTAAATTTCGACCATGTAAAAAGGAACTAAACATTTTACAACTAGCAAGCTGTGGATCAGATCATACTGTTAAAATATATGATATAGATATCATAAAATTAGAAGACTCATGAAATATATAAATTTTCATACAAAAATTGTCTCATCTTTAATAATAATATGTAATTACTCACTTTATATAATTTCCATGTAATTGTATTATAAATTTCTATAGAATCTTCACCTTCATTTGAAACTACTACTGCCATTTTCTTGCCATTCGGACTAAAATTTAAATTATAAAAAGAAGACTTCACATTTTGTATATGATTTACACTCCGATTTTCCAAAGACCATATAGATACCTGAATCTGTTGATATTATTTATTTCAAAATGTTGAGATATAAATTCATATATTGTCAATAAAATTGAAAGAGTTACTTACGTTAAAGTTTGATAATATTAAAATATGTTTACTATCAGGTGCCCAAGTAACACCTTCTAAACCTGCACTGCCTTCAACAAGCTTATATTTCCATTCAGGATAATGGATGCAATACACTTGAATAATAGTTTTTTTTATGTTAGCACATAAAACATATTCACTATTTCTAGACCACTCTAAATACTGTGATAAAATGAAAGGCAAATATGTTGTTTCAAAATATTTTATTCTTTGCAATAAGTAATTAACATTTAATTTTTCATTTTATACTAATAAATGATTGTAAAAGCTAAATACAAATAACATTTTTGGTTAATTTAATGATATACACTAACCTCAATTATGTCTGAAAACACAAATGAAAGAATAGATTCCAATGTTTTGCTATTTTTTATGATTAAATTTGCTTGATATGCTAAGGCAATGAATCTGCCATCTGGAGAAAATTCGCACAATTGGTTATTAATACGATATAAGTATTTTTCTATTTCTAAGGACATAGCGATGCTGTTCAATTTTGTACACAATCACAAATACAATACAATACGCAGTTCGATTCGTTAGCGAGGGTTAATATACAAATTTGTGGGCAATTTACTGGTGAGACAGTGCTGCCCTCACAGTCAAAGAAAAAGAGAAAAAACAGTTAGTAGTGATTCTGATATACCTACAGAAGGTATGTCTTTCTTAATCACGAATTGTATTCAATTTGAAAATTTCAAATTACTATTATGTATAAACTACACAGAACTTTATTGAAAACTCCTACAGCAAAGGATGCGTTGAATGTAAAATCTCGCCATTTAGACTCAAATAATCCTTTTATGGCAATGAACTTTCTGCCAGTTTATTTTAGTATGTCTTACCTATTCCTATTTTCATATCAGCCAGTGCAAACATACCTACATTAAGAGCGAAAATGTCAGTATCCCAAAGGAGATATAAATTACTTATTCCAGCACCTACAAGCTTTCCACAACAAACTTCAGCACGTTTGTCTCAGTTGACAATGCAACATTATAATATTTGAAACGCGTGTACATTAATTCTCCTTTCCGAGGCTTAAAATACATTGATGATAATTTTATCAATCAAATGTGTTTAAAGATTATTTATTAATTATTAGAAAATATTTAATTTGAATTACGACTAATTTATTTTATATTCTTCTTTCAAATACTATTACAAAAACGTAATTACAGTTGTTTACATAAAATTAAAATCATAGAAATATTTATTGTAATGAAAATTGTGAACACTTAACGTAACATTTAATGTAATAATTATAATATTGCACATAATATATACATATGGCATTTTGATATAATATACTACTGTAAATTACGACACACTCACACATACACACATATACAAGTTACCTTATGTAGGAGTACTCATAATTATTTTTAATATTAAGTTATGTAGTAGGACCTTAACAATCACATTTTATGGTAGTAAAAAGAATTAGTTACATGTATTAACTATTTATAAGTAAACCAGTCAATTCTCAAATTTTTGTACATTATTTGTTATGACTAGCTGGCTATTATATGATTATTAAAATTAAACTTATTTATTATAAGGATGCATCACAACATTTTCATTTGATAAAGTGAAATTTAAAGGTAATTATATCACAAAATAAGTAATTGACCAGAAACATAACATACAATTTGCTCGCGCTTTTATGTATACAAATAATTATTTTTTTAAATATTGAAAGTTCGGAGACAGTTAATATAGCATTACAGCATACTAGAATGTGAAATTCCGAACATATTTTTTATACTATTAAAAAATACAACGGGCAAGTTTCGTTCTTCTTAATGGAATTTATAAAACTATTAGAATTTAAATATAAATCTATATGAACAATTTGTTTGTACTTTAGATAACTTACAACTTTTTTATTATAAAACTATCATTACAACAGTTTTGTTTACGATTTTAATTATATTACAGCAAAGTTAAAATTCTTAAATCAAAAGTAATGAAAATTAAGATCAACTGTTGTTATACCTGGTACTACAATTAAGAATAGATTAGAAATTAAGACAGTGCTATTCGATTGACAACATTTTGAAGATCGAATATCTATTTCTTACTGGTTTTCTTTTAATCTTTCTGACTTTTAAAATTGAAGTAAGAGCTACTTACGAAACTTTTATTTAAAAATTTTTAAATTTCAAAGTATTGTATTTTCAATCATTTGATAATTTAGGAATATGATTTCTGGAATGAATGTTGGAAATACTATTTTTTAAAGAAAATTTGAATAAAAAAAAATCCTGATCGACACTTAAATGTACAGGAAATAATAATCTATTTGTGTTAAGTGCTGAAACATTTGATATTGACAGCATTATTTGCAGTGAATTAATACAAATATCAAGTGGACAACCTTTGATCCCATACTGATACGTGCAGATATTTATTCAGTTTATGATTCCATGAGTTGTTCTACTGTAAGTAGGTCACTGTACTTTATTATGCATTCGTGTACAATAGATACACTATATGTTACTGTATGTCACAAGAGGGACTAGTGTAAAAATCTTTTATATTAACACAGGTTTCCACAGACGTATTATTTAATGAAATTTATAAAATTCATTGTCTGTTATACTAAATCACGACTAACACTACGTTTAAATGTCATAGAACGTACTTCTGTCCCAGATTTTCCTGGCTTAGAAAGATTGGAAGGGTTGAGATTTGGAGTTGGACTTTGTGAAAGGGATGCTCTTTCGTCATTACTCGATTTTTCTCGTTCTAATCTCTGTTTACTGAATTTTCCCATTCCTGGACGATAAATTTCCATAGCAGGACGATCCTGTAAATATTCAAAGAAAATTGATGTTTAAATTTTATAAAATCAAACAAATTTTTTTGAAATAGTAAAAGTAACACAACGAATATGTACCTTATTTCTAATTCTACGCTCTAATCGCGGATCTTTTTTATCTTTTTCTTTTTCTTCATTTTCAGCCTTTTGTAAATTATTTTGATCTCCGCCATCTAATGACTTGTGTCGTCTTAAACAACTTCCATCTCCTGTGCCTCCATCACCTCCGCTTTCAAGTGAACTGCGTCTCTTTGTAATCTTTGAATCTTGCTTTTCATTGGAATCACCATCATTATTTTCTTCTTTATTGATATATTCCGTAGATTTAGACTTTTCAATGTCTTTGTTAATTTCAGTAACAAATGATGTAATTTCTGTAAATATTTGAAGACATTCATCATAGTAAACTTACCAAATATTTTTGATCAATAAATTTTTAAATATTCTTACCTCTTTTTTTCTGGTCTTTCAGTTGCTCAAAATCTTGTATAGTTTCTCCTAGTCCTCTTTTCCCATTAACTTCCCTCTTGTCCATGCTTACACGATTTTCGATATCATCCTTGTCAGTTACACATTCATCCCTTTCCTTAATATTTACGTAAGAATCAACATGTAATTCTTTTCTTTGAGAATCCTCCTCTTCACTTCTCAACTTTGCACTGCCGTCAGTATCAATATTAAATTCTACATTTTGCTTTTTCGTTTCTGCGAGTCTCTTCTTTTCTTGCCTCATTTTTTCATAACTTTTACCTCGTTTTTCCTCGATCTTTACTTCTCTACAATCTTTAACATCTTCTTTATAATCTTTCCCATCATTCTTCCTATCATCTTTTATAGTATCTCTCTCATCGCGTCTTCCATACATTTTTTTGTCATCGTGACGTCTTTGATGTTTTAAATCCCTTTGATCTTTATTTCTATCCTCAATTCTATCTCTATAGCCTTTTGTTACAGGTTTGGTATCTCGATCTCGAGATACTTTTTCACGTATTTTATCATCCTTTTTAAGTCGATTTTTTATATCTTTAGGTGAAAGTTTGTCTCTTTCCTCTTTATTTTCTTTGTTATCTCTACACATTTCTTTATCGAGATCTGGATTTTTCAATACCTACAACAGAATTAAATATTCATATTAAATAATACATTGTTAGGTTGAATAAAAAATTTTAATTGAACTTATCATAATAAATGTTTTGATAAATTACAATAAAGTAACACAAAAATTTTGCTTTGTTTTTCTAAAAACAATTTCTTTTACAAAATTTAATGTATACAAACTAGTCGACAATAAATTAATTATATCTTAGTAAAGGTATACAAATTTAGCACATAATTATTATACAGAAAAGGTATATATAGGATGGATCGAAATCACATAAGTGAGAAATAATATTTTTCTCCTCGAAGCTACTTCAACATGTAGTAAGTAGATAACATAAATTTCCATGTTAATCATTTGTAGTTTCATTTTCATGAATTTTTACGACATGCTGATAATCCTTTTCCGCAAAGAGTTTTGAAAGAATAAAGTTTCTGGTAATCGAATACAACATCACAACTTCTTGATTTCGAAACTTCTGCTGGTATTTGCATTTTCCACGTTTTATGTAAATTAGTGAATTGTGATTTTGATAATGAAGAAAAATAATGTTTATTTTTTATGTATTGTGATGTAAACTTGGCATTACTATAAGTATAATTGTTTTTCATGTTATTCCAGTAATCACAATTATCTTTTCTGAAATTGGTGTCTTTATCTTTATAATTTCTTTCATAAAAGTAAAAGAATTTTGGTTGTTTATGGCTATAACGCCAATGTTCATTTATATGAGGCACACTCCTAACGCAATTTACATATACTTCTGTGCTTTCACTTCTGTAAGACTGCTGTTGCATGTCCAATGAGTTCTTTTTCAATGGTGTTGTATTTAGAGTTCTAATACTGGATACTTCTTCTTTATATTTATTGGGTATATTTAGATTTTCAATAGAATGTTGAAAATATACATCTTCCGACTTGATGGTTGAGGAAGTAGAAAGGAAGAAATACTTGGTCTGGTTATCTTCAATGTTACATATGGACTGCAGTGTGAAAAGATTAGTATCAACAAATACAGTAGAGAATAATACTTAAAATTTAAACTTAACATCATTAGTAATACTGACTTATCACTTTTATATTCTATACTGTATTTGGAATGCTAAAAATCAGTTTCACATGTATAAATTAATAAAATACAAGTAAACATTGAAGTATTACCTTGGATATAATGGGGTCGTCTTTTGTTCGTCTTCTCTCTAAATCCCTCCGCCTTCTTTCCTCACGTTTTTCATCTCTAAGACGTTGTTTTTCTTGTTTACGTTGCTTTACATATTCTAAGAGTGGTGTAGTTGTAACTTTTTTTGGCGTATCTAATTAGTAATATACAAATGTAAATTTATGCATACATAACATAATTACAGATATATTTCCTTTGCATGGCAAGGAATACAACTTACTATCTGGTGGCTGATAGGAATACTCTGTTTTTGGCTGGGCTATATTGGATTCAGCCTCTTGATTTTTGAGACTTTCCAAAAAGCTTACATAGTAAGGATCTGATTCTATAGTACCACATTTTAAATCTTTTTTTTTCCCTACCCTTTTTTTTGGTAACCTTTGAAAGGGTGCAAACTCTACTACTGCTGGATATTCCGTGCCTTTAGAGTCAACAAATACGTAATTATCAAATTTTTCTCTGAACATAAAAATGTCTTGTTGTTCCATAAAATTAATATATGCTCGAGAAAATGCAAATTGTCCCATAGACATGTCAGCTTTTACAAAACAAAGATAATCATGCTCTGGTAATGGAGAAACTTGCTCTAAAAATTGATCCTGGGTCATACTTGGAGGCAATCTTCTTATTACTACCTAAAAATATATTTTATATGTATTATACGACCATGTCTAAGTGATTACTTTAACAAAAGCCAAATACTTTTATGGTTTCATTCAACAAATATCATATAGAATTATTCCATGTAATTAAGTGAAAACACTTTTTAATATTGATTATAATATTATTTTTGCTATTGTACACAATGGACACTTTATTTAAAATTGTATACAGTACTTTATTTAATGCACATTATAAATAACATTTGTTCTCAAAACTTAGTAGTGTAAATTCTTGAAAGTAAACTATAATTGTTTGTCAAATGTATAATATGTTATACAGTAGAAAATTATTTTCTCCTAGTATTATATGATTCATGATATTTGTAGTTCCAGTTTAATCAATAGTACCTTTGTCATAGGTCGGCATTTTTCTTTTTTACTGTCTTTAATTTTTCCGACATCTGGAGAACTAGTTTGTGCCTCATTTTGTGCGACAGTCTCAGATTGTTGTGTTTCTTCGGTCATTGTCATCTACATTTATTTAATTTCTTGACAATTAAGGCTCATTCAATATCAGTTCGAAACACTCTGATTAAAGATATTAAATTAGAGCATGCAATTTTCTTCGTGTCATCAAAATAAACGTTTCCGTTTACAAAGTTTTCGCGGCCATCTTGATTCACTTGGACATAAAAAGTACTAGATATGTATAGGATGAAGAGATGAAATGTAATACATTCTGATTTACTAGGGGATTCAGAGGGTTTGTATAGATCTAGGGAATTGAAATACTAAAATTATAGAAACTATTTTATTGTTAACCAACCTATTCAAAGTTGGCATAAAATACTACAACTTTTTAAAAATATATATATTAATAAATACAAATCATAATATTTTAAAGAAAGTTAACTTGATACATGTTATTTAAAAAATTCGACAATTTAAATTATTATTTACTAAAATATTTTATTGTTTACACTCCATTAGAAATGTTTAGTATGCGACGGCAATACAAGATTGTTAGTATTTGTGTAAATAATACAGTTAACAACGTATAATACTTTTCTTGAATTTGTACTTTCTGTAAAACTAGTTAAATACAAATAAGTATGACGAAAATTGTTTATAAATAATATATCTGTATAAATAAAATATTAGTTCTTAATCAATATTTATAACCTTCTATAATTATCGCGTTGTTGCGTCTGAGATCCTGATGTTAAAGTTGAGTATATAAAAGGTAAAATTGATGCTAGCGCTAAACAAAGTCCAATCACTGGTCGGTACCATACCCACGCAAAGCCTATTACTAATAAACTAATAGACATAGAAACTGACATTTTTAAAGATTCGATTGCAATAATTCCACATAAGAACGTTGAATTTAAAATTACTGTTCTTAATATGTTTGCTAAACATGTTGCTGCTAGAAACAAAACCAACCAGCCAAGACCTCTGAAATAGTCATAAACTTATAAATAACGCATATGATGGAAGCTTAAGATAATTAATAAATTACCTAATACTCCATGTACGCCAATAGTTATGTACATGTTCTAAATGGAACATTTGATCTACTGTCATCTTGTGTTTTCTCTGAAGTAAAATCTCTTCACCATGCGAAGTAACATATGGTACAATAATTCCTTTTTCTAACATTCCAACTATAGAGAAAATTTCTCCTGCTTTTCCTGCATAGGAGAATTGTATACGTATATCTCCTACCTATAAAAAAAATCCTATTAATTTTTTCATATTTGTTAGCTTATTTGGAAGCATAAAAATATACCTGTGGATTCCATAAATCTGAACTATGATAGTATAAGCCAGAATGCATTTTAATATCTCTACGTTCTGGTCTTTCATCGCTAGTGACTTCTATAAAGTCACTGAATTTCTTTTTTAATTCACTTCCTAAAGTAAATGCCCCAATTTTAACTTCATCTGCAATTTGTATTTGACTTTTAATAGGCATTTCTTTTGGATTATGATGACCAGTTCTAATATAAAATTGATCAGAATCAACCAGTTTGTCTTTCCATTCTGTTGTATAATAATAATGCTCTTCTGTTACTTCGCCAAAACTAATGTGCAAAAATTATTTTAGTCAATGTAGATGACAACATAGATTACTTTTCCAATTGAACCATTAAAGTACCTTCGTTCTTCTTCTATCTCAACCCATTGGTACATTTGAACTCTTCTTTTCAATTTTACACTTGATACAATTACTCCGTAGTCAGGTTCAGTTAATGGTTCAGATATTTTTAAGGGACCTGATAAATGTATTAATCTGCCTTCATATTCAGGTAATAATTTAATAGTATTTGGAAGGACTGCTACATTACGCAAAGCTTCATCCAAGGAGTGTGCCACCTTCACTGCTCTTCCCTATAATATTAACAATATATTTTTGTAATATAAATATTTTTGTGTAATAAGACAGAATAGCACATTTACAAACCTCATTCCAAAATAAAAGACACATGCCAGTTGCAAACATAATGAGCCCAATAATAGCAGTGAGCCAAGACTCTCTGAATTGTTCAGAGACTGTCATTGGGATATTCATAGGTGCAGGCTGTCTTCCGTTGACTCGATTTTGATGAAGAGGCTCAGCATTTACTCTTTGTGGTTGTCCATTTTGCTAAGAAAAAAAAATTAAATTTATACTTTATACAGATTTACTACCTCTCGAATGTATTGTAAAAGTTTTAGTATTTAATAAAGAAAATATATTTGAGATAAATGTTATGTAATCTATGTACTATATTGTTTAAAAGTCGCAGTGGAAAATTCTTTCAGAAAATATGAGGTATTTAAATGTCGAATCATGTGATTTTCCTGCTTACATTTGCACGATACATTTTAATAGATCACATTATATGGTAATGACAACGTTCGACTTGTCCACTGAAATTCTTCATTCAAAATAACATTTTTCATATAATTTTAGACCAGAACGAATCTGCAATCTGATGAAATTTGATTTCGAATGATTTCATAGCAGAGGTATGAATACTGTCCAATCAATTGTTGATACAATCTAATTTTTAAACATGACATGTTAGTATAAAGAAAGCCATATTACAAATTTTACTTTTAACTATTTCACTATTACAAAAGCAAAATATGTACTCAAAAAATTATCGTTGTCACATGCGCAGTGTTGTATGTTGTGACGGTGTGACGGTCACCAAGTCATTACACTACTAATATTAGAATAGAAAAATGTAACCAAAATACGAATTTTCTATATGATATACAATTTATATGCATGAAAACTACGCCAAAGCACGTGAAAAAAATGGTAATATTTTTTAGACCAATAAATACAGTTCAAATTGTAAAAGATCTTTAAAGGATAGGTTTAGAAAAAGTGATGCGGGTGGGATGAGCAACCTGAAGTTACATATAGTAATACAAGTTTTGCAAGACACTCGGATTGTAGCGCGTTCCGTTATCGAGAATAGGAGTAGAAATTGCTTTGTTCTGATTGGTTGTGTACCCTGTGCACTATACATACAGTAGTAATGGGTCCTACTCCTACATACTTCCAGGTCGCTGTTCGATCTGTTAGCGAGAGTTAATTACCGTAATTAGTCAATTTAACTTAATAGCTATGAAGTGCCAAGTGTCTCAGACGGCGCACATAGTCCGTCTGTGCGACTTGTTCCACATGAGTTTCATTTTCCCTCTTTTTCTTCGATTGTGAGGGCAGCACTGTCTCACCAGTAAATCGCTAACCAATCAGAATAAAGAAAATTTCTATATTGACCATCCTTAACGGATCGAGCTACAATTTGGAGGTATGCAAGAGTAGGACCCATTACTGTACTTGGGAAGAGAGTAGTAGTGAGAATAACATCCGTGGCCAATATTACACGATACGAACATTGTTAATCGTTGACAGACTTCTGAGGTGCTTCTCTGTTCTTGAAATTTCCACTCAAGGCTAGTGCTTCATTGGTGTCTACTATGTTCAATGGTGTCAGAAGAAAGATCGTTCAATCCCCAAATGGGGATTCCAATAAATTGCAAATGGAATCTGAGAGCTCTGATCATAAGTACACGATCAAACGTGATACATTGCGTTAATTGGCTTGACTGTTATCAACCATCGTGAAGCATATTGTAATATGGATTTTCATACCAGTGATATCCCTACTACTATCCCCACTCCGAATCACCGGTTAACGTAGTAAGTCGTAAATGGCAATTTGAGAGTACATTAGCCCAGTGACTGGGCAACGACTGAGCAGTGACGGTAGTTGCGTTTGCGAAAGCAGTGTATATTAGTGTCTCTCGTAGTAACTGATGGTGACCGCTTCATTCGAAAGGAACAGAGATTACCATTCCTATATAGTAATACTTCAAGTTTTGCTTGAATGAAAATTGCTTTGCTCTGATTGGTTGATGGTTTAATGTTAAGCAGAATTCACTGTGGATTGGATGTGCAATAAGTTTCAACTACTATCTAGGTGTGGGGAATCTTTTTGAATTAAATTTAATATGGCCGTGACCACGTGTTCTTGAGTCATTGTGATTGGTACATTCGCAGCCACCGCGAACGTAACTACGTGCTGTACCTTGCTCAGAAGTCAGCTGTTACGATACAGGGGCAAGGGAAGTATTCTTACTCACTCCGCCTGACATGCACGCGCTTGTAGTCGTCACTGTTCTATGATATTAACGAAACCACTCCTATTGCATTTAGCATTTGGGCGACCACGGGGAGTGAGACGCTGCGACGGTAGTCACGTGGCGTAGCTCACGATATCGCCGTACGATTGTGTGGCTCTTGGGGCTAATAGGAAGGGATCGTTTCTGCCAATACGGGAAATGCGTTTGATCTACTTCTGCAATACGTTAGAATGGGTGTATTGGTGGGGGGATCATACTTACAACGGACTTCTTCTGAGTAAGGCACAGTATGTATGCCATGAGATGACGATAGGGTCAAGGTATAGTAGTGTAAGCTAGTGCAATTAGTTATTTTGGGCTGACTTAATTACTGTGTTTTAGTTTAGCTTTAAGATTAATTAACTTTATATATATTCGATAAGACATATTCAGTTTTTTATTTCAATGTGTTCAGTTCAATGTGTTATTTACATAGTGTACCGTTTATCACAGGATTCTGTATACTCTCAGCTCTCAAATCATGTTTGTCACGTTTTGAAAGAGAAGAACTGTAAATATGAAATTTTATTAAAGCAGTCATTTCTAATGCGAACTTGTTAATTACATATTATGATATTAGTAATTTATTTGACAATAAATGTTCCCCCGGGCTTACATGGAATACCCGGGGGTGGTATTACATTCTATGTATAAACAATCAAGTTTATTGAAGGATGTTATATATTAAATTTTTATTGAGCACAGTTATTGAATCTGAGTATTTCGGGAGAAAGCACAGTATTCGGGGAGGGAATACAGTATTCAGAGAGGGGCTGAAGCACAATAGTTGATGTTTATAGATCATAGGTATACAGTAACTGATCTCAGAACTTTTTTCTTCCTCCTAATACTAAAAGAAAGTTTGTTTTATGGGAAAATTGATGTCAGTAGAAGAATCTGTGAAATTTATTTTTAAGTACAAAAGAAATACCAATTAAGTTACAGAAGTTGTTTTTAGTAGTGAAACTTCCTGATATCCACCAACATGGCACAGTAATTGACTTTTCTACTCTATGTCAATTTGTATTTATGAATTGGGAAGAATTGCAAGGGAGAGACAAGTTGACACTTTTATTTAGTATAACATAATTAATCAATTTAAATTATGTTCAGACCTCACAATCAGCAATAACAGTAAGTGTAAAATATTTCATATATTGGTTTATAGATGCAATTAATGAAAAATTATAATTTTGCGAAAATTTATTACTTTTGGTGTGGATACTAGAGGTTTTTATTTCAAGTGTATTTAAGTACATGTGTAATCAATAGTTCCAAACTTGTATTATACATATATTTTATATTAAATGTTTATTTTGTGTTATGCTTTTTCTTTGTGACAATATTTTCAACAGTACAGGAACTTCTATGCAATAAAACATTTTTTATTGGTATATAATATGGAAAAATTTTTTATATATTTGTTAATACATGTATTAGAAATACAAATTTTTAGTTTTTTAATGTATGTTAGGACGTGATCCCTAGTAAATACACGATAAATATTAAATTAATTTTAATTATTCTTGATGATGGTGAGGGTATTAAGTATAATAAGATTTCAATTTTAAAGAATGTTGTTAAATCATGGTCTGAAAACGAAGAAAAACAAGTTATTAAGATGAAGTGGATAGTGATTTCATGTATTTTATGTGTATTTGGATGTTTCAAAGAATTCAGACCTTCTGAATCTTTTGTCACTGATTATTTTACTGACTGGAAAAATTTTACAGATGTTCAAGTGAGTACAATCTGAATTGTGTGTTACATTTATTCATGAGCATGGAATATCCTTATTTGAATTAATAATTTTAGAATTTCTTTATTTTCTTAGTGCGAACAAATTATTGTACTTTGTATATGTAATTATATTAGATATGTGATTTATTTTTGTTCATAAAGATATGTATGATTTTTGTGTAACATGCTTATATTTAATAAAGGATTTTATAAAAATATAATTTTTCAGGTGAATCAAGAAATTTTTCCTGTCTCTACGTATTCTTACTTTGCAACATTAATTGTTGTATTTTTAATAACTGACTTTGTTCAATACAAGCTTGTCATTATACTATGTGGCCTGTCTGGTGCTATCACCTACATTTTACTAATTTTTGGAAGTGATCTCTTGACTATGAAAATTGTGGAATTCTTTTATGGATTATTCTTTTCCACGGAAGTAGCCTACTATACATATATTTATGCTAAAGTTGATAAAGAACACTACCAAGAAGTAACAAGCCACACAAAAGCAGCATCTTTATTTGGTCGTTGTATGTCTGGTATTATTGCACAATTAACAGTTTCTTTTGATATGTTGAATTATCATGAACTGAATTACCTTACTCTAGCAGGTATTGACATATTTTTACTTGTACATTTTTTGAAAGTAACATACAGCTAATTGAGAGTTTACATAAAGTAAATTGAATTTTTTAGCTGTTACATTTGCAATGATTTGGGCATTTTTTTTACCTTCTGTTGGAAAGTCCATCTATTTCCATAGAAAGAATGAAAATGGTTTTTCTGAATTATCCATTGAAACAACATCAAACCAACAATTGACGCCACTACCACAAACATGTGAAGCTGAAGTTCAATTTAGCTCTTCCCCTAAAAAGATTTCAGTAGTAAAGAAACTAAGAGTAGCTTATGCTTTATTGTGGAAAGATTTTAAACAAGCTTATTCGAATGGACACATAGTTAAGTGGTCATTGTGGTGGTCCTTCTCAACTTGCGGATATTTGCAAGTAACTAGTTATATACAGTTGCTCTGGCAAACTGCAGTTTCTCCTCAAGATAAGATTTATAATGGAGCTGTAGAAGCTCTTTATACAATCATAGGTGAGCAAACATATTTCGCGTATATTGTATAAGTTTAATTTTATATCATTGAGAAATGTAAGAATATATAATTTAAAATTCAAAATTTTTCATGTTAATACTTGCACAATTCTATCAGTGATAGATAAGAAGGAAATGATAATAATACTACTTCTGTGATAATAGTAATTAGGTGGATTTTTCCTTACTTTAGACTTACAATTGTAAAGATTTCTTTTTCGTTTACCTTTACTATCTACTAATAACATATTTTATTTTCATAAATAGGTACAATAACAGTATTTTTCATTGGAAAAACACCATTCAATTGGTCTTTGATAGGAGGCATTGTGGTATCATTTATGTCATTTATGGAAGGCATTTTATTAGTAATTTCCTCACACAGCTATAATATTTGGTTGCTATATCTGTCTTTCATTGTATTTGGAATTATTTATCATACAATGATCACTGTGGCAAGGTAAAGATATTCTTTAATGTCATTTTTTGTTATAATAATAAAATAATTCCATTAAACTATGTATGTATATATGTATATATATATATGTATTTAGTTTTGAAGTTGCAAAGAGTATATCAGAGGATAGTTATGGCCTAATATTTGGATTAAATACATTTGTTGCACTTGCATTACAAAGCATATTGACAGCTATTGTAGTGAATGGTAACTTAGGATTTACTCTGAGAAACCAGGTGATCAAATATTATTACTATTATTTTATAATTTAATATAACATTAAAACTTTCAAATAATAAGATATACATTGATTACTGTGTATTATTTAGCAAGTAAGAATGCATTTATGTATTTATAAATAGAACATTTCTTTTTTAGTATCTTATCTATGGGGGTTATTTTATTGTGATAGCAATGCTGTATACGATAGTAGGTATTTTTACCATTGTTTGTCATTACAAAAGTGGCAATGATTTCAACATATGGGTTAAGAACGAGAAGGATGCTGTGACTAATTTACGAAATGGAGGAGATATACGCACAGTGACAACGTCCTAGTTGAGATTTTATTTCCTGATTTTCATGAAAGTAATTTTATTAGTACATTTTAATATATTCAGAAGAATGTATTTGTTGAATATTAAACAATATTTTAGCAATTTTTTTGCGATCGCGAGAAACCTACCGAATGTCATAGAAAAAGTTAAGTCGTAGCGATCTATGCAGCGACGACCAATTAGATTGTTATTATTTCTTGTCGTTAACGAAAGAAATAAATTAAAATTGTGAATGATAAGTAATATTTGTATATAGTATGTGAAGAGTATATTTTTATATCTAAATATATGTATGCGAAATATTACTTATACAGAAATATAGAAAACTACATTGTATTGTTTTTTATTACCTTATCAAACATTGTTTTCATATGTATTAGGACATTACTGATTCTATTCGCCTACCATTATTTTTAAGGTTTGCGTTATCTCAAACAATATGATCATTCTTCTTTGTCAGGACTTAGTAAGAATTTAATTTTATCTAGGACAGGTTCTCTACATTTCTGGAAGTGAATTAACAACTTTGGAAGAAGGGTTTTATAAGTACTGCCATTATTTTTTTCAATTGTACAATGTCGCTTACAGTCGAAGTTGTTTGAAACAAACATTTTCCAAGTTCATGTCGAGGATTTGCGTTTTTGTCAAAACGTTTGAATAGCTTCCACCATACTGCACAGTCTTGTACTGTTTGTCCAAATTTTTGAATACCGTTGTCCATTGTATCGTTTTTTATTATAGCAAAGATGGATTTCATTGACTCGTCTTCGATCATTTTCGTGAACATACAAGGAAAACTATCACAATCGTTCACATTATCAAGTAACTTCTCAAGAAAAAGCGTGTCCTTCAAGCAGATTTGAATTACCTAACAAATATTGTAACCATTATTTACACAAATATAGAAATATTTGCGTTCGAGTGAATGTGAATACTTGAATAAAATCACAGTATGTTTGGTCTACTTAAATATTCAAAGTGAAAAGTTTACGCTTCCAGTCGTTGAGGTTTTAGTGATGTGAGCGTTTGTTTAAAAAGAATGTCTTACTGTTTCGTTAATATGATACTTAGCTTCGTTGAGGGGTCGAATAACAGTAGATATTCGTATATCAATTCTGGAAACGCTAGTGAAACGTTCAGATGATTTTGCATAAGGATTCAGTTTATACTCGAAATACTTAATAGTAAAGACAATATTTAGTTTATTCATAAAAGTCAAAAAACAGTGTTTCTTTAGTGAACTTTTAATTCTTTATATTTCAATAAAATGCAAACAATCAAATTGTTTGTAGATTTGCTATATAGAATGATTTTATCCATAATGCGTAATGTTGTATCGTTTAATTGTTTAAAATCATACGAATAATTATAAACGGTGTAGTACACATGCTTATTTACCAAGTTCGAGGGTACAAGTACAGGATACGCTTGAGTAAGCTTCGTGTCTGCTTTATCAATGTCAGTGTACATATCCTGAATGGGTAGACTTATGATTTGGTAAACGTCAATTACTGATAACATTAACACCAATCCTAAATTCATATTACGTACTCAATCTTTGTATGTACACAAGATAGCATGCAAGAACGTATTTACACGTATATTAGTTGAATGAAAAATATTTAACACTAGAAAGACGGGAACTTGACTGCTTTTCGGCAATATAGATATAACACACATATATATACCGGAAATGAAGGAGAGGGGAGGGGGGCAACAACAATGATTAATAAACGCATTTATATGTTGTAGAAAAAGTCACAAAATTATAAGAAGCTGTCTCATTATTTACATAATTATTTTTCTAATTGAAATTGAAAAGCAGTCAAAATGACTTGCTTAGGCAATCTAGTGTTAAATTTTGAGAACTGTTGACACTGTTTAAACCCGATTAAATGAAAGCAATGAAGATTGTCAAGAAAGCGGGCGTAACTCTATCACACTGATATTGTTGTAGTATTTAAACGAGGGTATATTCAGTGAGTCAAATAATTCGTGTCGTTTGTTGTGATTTTATCGTCACACTATCGCTTTCTGTCTCGCGATATTTTAAAGATAGATGCTTATTCGTCGTAAGAGTCATTTTTCGTTTGTCTGTTAAAAAAAGTCAGCAAAAATCTCTGAGATATTTCATATTTCATGTATATACATATATTTCTTCATATTAATTTTGCGACTGCGTCGAGGACTATGGATTCGCAGGCTCTCGCAGTTTCCCGTGATATGCATAATCCGACTTCTTGGAGACGAGTTAACTCCGTTCTTTCCTCATTTAACGGATATTCTTTTAAATCGTCGCGTATTTTCGTCGTCACTGTTAAATGTAGACGATCGAGTTCATTTTGCTCTTCAGAATTCAAACGTTCTGCAAAAATAAGATTTAAACATAAAATGAAAATTTAAATTAGTTCACCGTCTCAGTTAATATTTTAAAAAGATTAAGTTTCATTATTTTTCAAAGTCGACCAGTGTCACTAAACTTTTCAGCAAAATCATTTTTCGAAAGTTAATATTTATGAAACGTTTGACTACATAAACAGAAAACTAAGCAAGTTTGATAAGCAAATTTAATTTATGTAAAGTATCGAAGACGCAACACTATAGCTGATGATAACGAATTAGAGTAGAGAGAGAGAGAGCTTTAATTTATTTCATTACTTTTCTTCTCGAGTTCTGTAAATTTGCTTATCAATGATTGTTGAAAATGTTTCATCTTTTCGGCAGATAATAAAGCTTTTTGCAGTTCTTTAGATTGTTTCCGGTGTTTCTTCTTGTTTGATCTCTTCCGAATACGTCGCGAGCCTTGTCGATCCCTTTTTAAATGTCGTTTTCTTCTGCTTTTCGTCTTAAATAGTACGATTTCAGTGAATATAGGATTGACCAAAATTCTATCTGTCGCAAATCAATTCTTCGCATTTATCAAACTCACGGTTAATCGCAGTCGAATTAATCTTTCTTCTTGGACAGCTTTATATTGTTGCCATAATTTGCCACATGTTTCTGCACCGCGAAGCATCTTCGTTCTCAACTTTTCATCCGAAAGTTCGTTAAAAGAGGAGACTATTTTTCCCATATTAAAATCGTCTCGCCCTCCACCCTAATATATCAAATCAAATATTCCAAAGAGAAGTTGCAATTAATAAGAATTATTTCCTCGTTGACAAACTTCTTCCTGTAAACAATTTATTCGATAATAAATTTTTACGAATGTGATTATTGATATATTTAATATATTTCGTTAATCTTTGTTCATAATTATTTCCACGGTTTTTCCGGAATTTCCACTCTCTAGGCGACCATTAACGACATCTTTCAATTATATTACATCATATAATCTACTTTTTCCGATAATGTTAAAGCAATTGCAAGAAGTGATTTTCCTTCTGTGAACAATTTTTATTCGTTTCTAAGTAACGGCTGAAGTAATAATTCACGGTAATGTTATTGGATTGCGAACTTCGACTGACTTTTCACAGACTAATAGAAATGGGCTAAGAACTTTTGAACATGCTAGTTTACTAATCCTGTAATTAATTACGTATCGAGAACGAATAGCATTCATTTATTTCACGGCACTCTATCGGATAATATGGTCTTATAAATCACAGTTATCTTTAACTGGTGTAATGATTTTTACGAAAACAATTCGTATCTCGGGCGGCGGCAGACACCAAATAAAAAGTACGAAAGAATATAATGTAATTAAGAACATGATCCGTTAAACTTTTACATTGTTGAAGTGACTCATGATCTTAGAATACCAGTAAACCGAGACGCTGTAAAGTCATTCTTTTCAAAAAGAAAGTACAGAAACGATTTTGGAACCCTTGCATTGTATATTGCTACTCTCTACCTGCCATTTTGATAGTCTTTTACCAATTCAATAAATGTGCAATCCCAGTCCATACTTGTGTACTGGCACTGCATACCGGCTTTTTCGACCTGCTCGAAGATCTCCGTTTGTTTCATGCAGTATGCGAGCACCCAATTCCGAGGAATTTCGACGACGGGCAAGACTCTCCATACTTTCGCCGTGATGTCCTCCAACATCTTTAGCGAGCTCCTATTACCGGGGAATTCCGACGTCTTTCTGACGTCCACTTTTTTGGCCGAATTCTGGGTACGCTGAAATCATTGAGACCACCGTTATGCAGCGGCTACATTTAAATATTTTCAAAGTATAACGACAGGCACCTGATAGCTGGTCGAATGATCGCTGCTCCTGGATGTAACGGACACGATCATATCCGTGAAAACGAGAATGCATACGATTTCTATGAAGCGTTTCAGCATCGGTCTGCGTAATTCTTGGGAAACGCTTTGCGCTGGCAGAACACAATATCCTGTGGCACACAATATCATCAATAATCGCTGGCGCATATGCAAATGCGGTCTCAAACATAAGTTTAAAGATCTCTGAGAATTTTGGTACATTAAGAATAATTATTTCTAAGAATAATGGTTATTTAAGATTTTCAAGGATTGAAGACTCACTAACAGTCTCATTTAGCAATTGTGTAGCTTAATAAGAGATTAATAAGACTGCGAGCCAAACTGTTATCTAACAATGAGATTCATTAAGGATCCCGACGATCATCGATAAATCGGAAGTTAGCTTTTTTGAATTTCGGCATTGCTCGTGAAATACAGTTTCTGAAAAAATTAATGAATTAATTAATTCTTTGTTACTTGAAGAATATTTACCCAGATATTTCCGAGTGTTTTATGCCTGTATACCTTTGGCTGCACCCAGGTTATGCATTGTTGTGCTGAAAGATGCAAGGTTATTTAAATGTGAATATCCTGAATTTAGCAGAATGCTAATGATTCGATCTCCGTAATAATATGAAATTCATTGAATTAGGTGGAGAACAAATTATCTAGAAGCTTGTTTATTGCTTATAGAACTCGTAAAGAACTCGTGACACAATGTAGTAAGAGGAATTAAGTGATCATTAATATAATGAGAATCAGGATGCGATTTAACTATAAGAAAAAAAGGTAAAAGGAGGATAGTATTGCCTCCGTCTATTGTTGGCTACTGTAATAAATAATTCAACGGTATTGATTTACCACCAAGAATGCGTTCTTGAAAAAGATATGAATCTATGTCTGTAAATCCGTGATATGGCAGATTTCTGAGAAAATCGGGAATAAAATATTTTCTTATCGATTAAAAGATACTTTGCGGTATTGGCTTATGACTCGTGGCTATCTCGGGAAACTGTTATTAATTAGCAATAAAAGGTGAGAAATGAAAAGCGCGTACGCTTCGACAAAAAATTTCCCAGACACATGTTTACCATTATTCTGTAACTTACGCATTTACGACAGCGTGGAAAACATTGATTAGGAAGAATTCTTATTGTATTTATATTTTTTGAACGTTTAGTAGGTTATTATAAGTGTCCGAAGGGTTCGACACGAATGATGGTATCTTGAATGGTCGAACAATTGTTTTCACAGTTCTACGTCGTATGCACGACTTGTTTTGGTCCACTAACGTTTTTCCCAACTAATTCGCACAAGTGTCAGCAGATCGTCTTACGCATTCGAGTGCATTGTTTACAAAAATGTCGTTCCGGGAATATATAGGCCGTCGACCGTAAGAGATTACATGGCGATCTCTGATTATAGATGCGTAACTACAGCTGACGATAACCGTTGTCAAAGCTGGGATTTTCCCTTCGATGCAGTCAAGTGGGATCATACGTCCGCGTGCGAGTTGCTATAAATGCACACGAAAATGAGTATCGAGGTTGCATCTGTCTCGAGACCTCGCAGTCCATGGAGCTTGAAATTAGTATAATTAGCGCGCACTAAATTATCGGATTGTGCCGGTTGGGCTTTCCAAAAAGAAAAAAAAAACAAACGAAACGCGAGTTTCATTTAGACAAGCGAATCAACGTGAAGATCTTCGTTATCTAATCGTTTATCAGCGTCAAAAGGGAAATCCTGCGGTTCCAGCGTGAGAACTTCCGGTCGCTAACAATGTCCACGAACAACATTCAGGTAAGATGTACGACAACTGTCGCTTATTGTGGGATAATTATCTGTTTGCGCATTAATGCATTTGAATATGGGCATGGGGCGGTACGTAGAATCTGATTGGAGGATTCAGAAGCCAATCCTCGAGCATGGGAACCGAGCTACTTAGGTCTCTAATAATTTAGTTGTAAAAAGAAATGTCATAGAAAGGCATAGAAGAATATATTTATTAACAGACATTCTTGGATTGCACATAAAAACAGGACTTAATGATTAGTTTCCAAGTTCTATAATTTACAATTTTTAATATACTCTTTATTAATTAATATTAAATGATAATGTTGTAAACGCAAGCTGGATCTAATATGCGAAATAAAAGGCTTAAGTTAAATATGAAAGAAGTTACAAATCACTCATTTTTTAAGAAATTTTTGGACGTACCTATGACACATTAGATCAAAGCAGATGCTTCGATCTGAATTATGGAGTCTGAAAGCCTAGAAGGAAGGATTGCCGTGTCTAGAATAGCAAACATATCCATGCTTAGAATAGAAATAGATTGCAAAACAAAGAATTCCGTTGTTTTATGATGCATGTAATGCCTCCATTTGTGTCGTTGAGAAAAATATTACAAGTACCATGTAATGAATTGCTGATAATAGTATTTCATAATAAAAACTAGTTTACAGTGACATCACAGTGACAATGACTTATATCGTAAACGAAATATTTGTAAAAAAGATATACGCAATTAACCAGAAAGTGTATTGAGTCAAACTGTGATTACATCGATACGTATATATTGATAAATATTTATATCATCATAAAGAGATTCTAATAGATTATTCTTACATGCGATAGATACACTTTTGTAGAGAAACTGGTAATAGTGTACGAATCCACATCATTAATGCCCATTCAATGCGCGACGATTATATCTCTTCAACAACGGAGAAACGATTACGTGAAGACTTGCATAACGTAAAAGAAGAATTTATAATTCATAATCGATATAGATAATTGGGTTTAAAAACGAATCGTTATTAAGTCATTTATGGTGGTTTTAGGCTTGTTATAAATCTTCGCTGTTTCTTTGCGCGTTTTAATCGTTGCTTGCCTCATTGATGCCTATTTAAAATTCAATGCAAAACTGGAAACCAAAAAAAAAAAAGGAAGATAACACGGTACCACTGTAACTGTCTACTAATTCCGTAATTTCCGTTTTAATGTAACGTTACTCGGCTCGAAACGTCACTTCATAAACACAATTCGTTCATAGTTTATTGTTAAGATGAGGTTTAAGAGCTACCATTGATCACGAATTAGTTACAAATAAGACCAGAATGTGTCCCTTGTCTAAATTCATGGTTTTTCGATTAACCAGTTGCAAGACTGACTTCGAATGTATAAGATAGTAGAACTCGAGCATATTCATGACGCAGTTACGCTTAATTGGCTCCGATGCTCTTTCTGGTTGTATCTCTTGACCCGTCAGAGACCAGCCAATAGACTAGACAGATTCGACAATTCGTGAACGTACGACGCGGAATTCCTTTCGACAAAGCTTTCGCTGGCTCTGCGCCAGCGATTTAAACACGTTTTTCCGTTCCACCGCGAAGAAAAAGATCCGGAAGAGACCAGAGGAACGCTACGGGCATCCGAATGGCTTCGAATTACATGGAAATGCGCATCGATGCGCTCGGAAAATTGACAGTTGCTTGCTCATCGTTTATTATTATTGTTTCTTCGTTAATTGTTTCTCCCTTTCCTAGATTTTTATTTTCTATTCATTTCGAGCATTTCACGGACGATTATAAAATTTACCCACACGAATGGGAACGGCGCAGAAGTCCGTACGTTGCGTAGACACCGTCCTCGCTATCTTAATTGGTCGCGGCAACTTCCACGTTTCTATCTTCACATTAAGCAAACGTATACAAAAAAATAGGAAGAAGCGTCGACACGTGCCGACTACCGTATACCGAGAACTGGCATAGTATACGAGAATCAATGTTATCCGATCGTATTTATGAAAGTCAACGAAATTGCACCGTAAGCTAACTTCGCGTCGCCGAGCGTAAGCGTATCACGCGTACGCGAGCTACGGGTGATGAATCAACGATTTACAATCCTTGTTGGAAATTCGCCCCCGCCCGGGATTTCCTGACAATGAAACCATTAAGAGTTACGACCGGGCATTTCCAGTGTCGACGAAGCAACAAACCGTGGACGGTACACTAAGGCGAGCCCGGCCGTAGCCGGCAACGAAGGATTCGTGCCCGATGAGTAAATGTGACACTGACTCCTGAGTAAAATCGTGGTGGGGACCCAGTCAAGAAGCCAGTTACTCGCAGGTACCGCGGGCTCTGCTTTTCCGTTCTGCATTCAGTTCGGCTCGGTTGCGAACGTTAATCGGACGTTATTTCACTTTTTCTCACTGTGATCGACTATCATCGCTAGGGTAACGCTAGCTAAAAGGATCTGGAACCTTGAAACTGAACCAAACCGCACCAAAATGATCCTCAAACCGGTGAGTGGCATCGAATTTTCCGCTGATTTCCATCGCTACGCTTCTATAGCGTATTTATTTGCGGAGCATGCGAAGGTTGAAACGCTGATCCCGTTGAATTGTGATTACGTGTCGAGACTTTGTTCCATGTATATTGGTAGGGAATACTCATAAGTGGTTGCGAGCATTCAACGATTAAAACGAATAAAAAAGGAGAGTAATCTAATTTGAATCCATAAATTAGTCACGTGCTTTGGGAACATTAATATTTATAGTGGTGTTTATTCGCTATGTATCATAAAAGATCCATATTTGCTTAATGTCAAAAACTTTTGTTCTTATTCAGGGAATTGTTAACAGTGATTGAATCTTCGTGACCTTAATCGTGAAGTAGATTACAATATAAGGACTAAAGAATTCTCGAATGTCCGAGTCGCTTATTTTTAATACATTATTAATGCGTCTGTCACTAAAAAATAGGAGTGACTCAGAGGATGCATTCTTTATTTAATAATTCCAGTAGATCGAACATCGTTTTTGATGTTTCTACTGTTCCATATTGCAAATACTCATGTTTATTATAAATGCATAGAATCCGATCTCTAACAGATGATATTATAATTAACGTTTCTGGTTTGTTTTCTATCAGAGATGAATGACTTTATCATGAGGAGAGCATGTTTTGCATAATTTTAAAATAGGATCTTCTCTTTGGATGCTTTCAAATTCTGTGTTTTGAAGAGTTATTTAATGGCATCAATTCGTAGAAAGTCATTTTCGTGATATGGGCATTGATATATTGTTCTGCAATAAATCAACGCAGGGAAAATAACTACGTCAACATCGGTTTCTGATTATGCTTCTATTCGCTGGCGTCTGTTACAAACATAGATTATGGAAGAATAATATCGCTATTTTCAAAGTAATGTATTTAAATCGAACATTGTTCTGTATTAACAAATGTATTTTACGTCAACTATACAATCTTCTGTTCAAAATGTTTTTACAAGATCTGTAAAGGATGACCAACGCATGACCTCTGATTCCATCGGTTCTAAAAAAATTCTTCCCCGATAAGATTAGCGTAGCTTGAGATTTTTTGTTCCGCTTGAGATTTGTTGTTCTTGGCTATGAATTTCTTTATACGTCTGCAATAATATCCATGTTAAAAGTAAAGCTGTACTACGTCGCTTGCACGGAGATATCTTTTTTTCTTCCTGTAATTATATAATCGATAATTTCCAATAACAACAAGCCTGTTCGACAAGAGAAATTCAACGGAGTATAAATATTGTTATTTAACTATCTAATTTCTGATAATTAATATCATTTTGAACGTGTTTAGCTGGGATCTATAGACAAACTAACACGCCAAGAACAAACATATTAAAGGATCTGTTGAGCATACTGCTAAATAAAATTGTAAATGATTCGAAGCGCTGACTCGGTGATATTTTTCTCAGAAAGGTTCCCCATCCGAGCGTTAATTATAAATGATTTACGGTCGACATTCAATATCGAACCGACTAGTGCCACTACATATGTAAGCACGCTGTCGCTAGTTATTGCTTTCGCAGCATGTTGTTAAACGTTTTATCTCCGACCGACCGTCACATTATTGGTGAACCGTGCAATTTCGTCGCATAAAGAGGTTGCTCATTTTCTCACGCAGAGAAAAAGGAAGATTGCATCTACAACGTGCCCCGCTCCGTTCCTGCAAGCCGCGGAGGGCAGTTATCGCGGACTGTCTCGCTGATTTTATTGGCTTTAAAAAGACAATTGAGCGACGAGCCGTGGAAATCCCAGCTACTGGAACGCCGCGGAACGTCGACGCAGTCGTTCGTAAATCATACTCGTTTTCGCGAAGGCGTGAAGGCGATCTTTCTCGTGCAAAAACTACCGTTTCTCGTAACGTAACATCGCGCGGCAGTCGTTGATTACACGGTTCGCGCTTGCATCGTTCGCTGGCAATCTGTAAACCAAGCACGTAATCGAATTAAGAATTCACGCGACACGCCGCAGCTGTCCTTGCCGACATTTGTAAACATTTCGGAACGATTTCACGAACCACATTGCTCGGAGGATCGCGTCGAACCTTTGACGAAACACGTTACGAGAGAATCAGCGACTGAAATTAAATTCCTAGTGCCGACGAATCTGCGTTCACCGTGGAACAATCGGTTTGCAAGTTTCTTGTTCTTTCGAACGCGTGAACCGATATACCCATTTCACCGGATCGTCAAGAATGTTCCGAAGGAATCGAGAATTCCCGGGGGCACGTCACAGAAAGCCAACGAAAGCATGAATCATCTAATAGCTTTAACAGCGCGTCAGTTGTTGTTTCGAAAGTACGCGTTTGATCGATCGCGCGAATCATTCGATGGGAGAGATTAATGAAACGTTCGAGATGGGAAATTGTAAAAGATTACGAAACGTTTGATGTAATGCCCGTTGTCCACGACCGGCGGAAGCATTGTTTCCATTTGCCGGCCCGCGACGCCCGGCGATTTAGATAGACGAAGCGCCGTAGAGCGAAAACTGGAACGGTGCATACGAAATTATGTAAAATCCGCGGCCGGTTATTTTGCGCGAGGGGTTATTAGAGTGAAATAATCCGCGGGGTTTTCCACGTGCTAGGCGGTTCTATCAGGAACAAGCTAGAAGACGCGGTGCGTTTTCTCCTGCTTTCGTCATACGAGCCCTGTCACACGTTCGTTTCAGACAAGAAAGTCGAACTCTATGATGTCACGGTTTATTCGTTGCTTTCACTCGCCTCGACTTCTCTCCTTCTTTTATGGTCGAACACTTTTCTCTTCCAAACCTTCGACTTATCGTCACATTAATCGCCTGCGCTATTATTTCATCTATATCGTTTTCACTCAGGGTTATCTCGGCCATCGTTCTTTCATTGATTCGGATAATCGAGGCTCCAGATTGAATACCTGAGGTTTAAGGGTTCCGAGATCATCATTTTACTGTTGGATGCCTGTAATAATAACAATAATTCCGTTTATTATCCATAAAAATTATTATTCTATTTTACTAAGAATTAATCGTTTTGTTAATTATTCTACTTTGCAATTGCATTATGTATTTATGTATAAGAATACGTACTCGTATAACTGTGATAATATGCTTTTCAAGAGTGCGCTGTTATCATGTTTCAGTTATAAGTTACTACATCAGAGGTCGAAGATTGATTCGATCGTATAATAGATTAGAATTAAAATGTCCGCTTCGAATGAGGGTACAGTGCAATAACATTTAGCTTTTGCTTATTGAATGAAACTGCTGGAAGATCCTCAAACGGAACGAATTTGGTTGCAGTGGGATCTAAGAAAAAACTGGGATCAGTTAAAAAGTTACAACACTTTGAAATTGAAATGTTAAAGTTTTCGAGTTTAGAAAACGAAGTCATATTTTTAATGCATCCTATTTTGGACTTTAGCGACACAATGCGTACATAAAATTTGAAGCATCGATATCATGGATGTTTAAAGTTTCCTGTGTCCGTAATTAATACTTTACATACGTTTACAATAATAAAGAAAGGTTAACGATTCTGCTCGTAAAAATTGATCTGTGGTAATAATAGCCTTTAATAGTGTCGACTTTGTTGATTTACGACTTCAACAGAATTCGCGCGTACATATTCAAAATTACGGTCTTTATGCCATGCCAACTGAGCTAATCGTAAAATCACGTTCCCCTTTTAAATAATACAAAAATTCGAAGCTTTCGAATGGTTCGCGCTGGAACACACTCTCAAATTTTTACTTGAAGAAATGTAGTTGGTCGAGTTTTGCACTTGTGAACGCGATGAAATCGTGAAAGCGTGCATTCTGTGCACTGGTTCATGCGTCGAATCTTACAGCGATGAAAATGTTCGAGATACAGACATCTTTAAATAAATGGTACTCATGCGGGTCGAACAGAAAATTGTTATCTAACGAACCGCGGATCAAAGTTCCTAACATAAAATGCGTTCGTTCATTACAGCAAGATAACGCAGCAACATATTTTTCCAAGTTGACATCTGCCATTGCAACGTTAACAAAACACTTTTTCTGTGCTGTATCTTTCAGTTCATGGAATGTTCCGTCACTTCGCTCGATAACATTTTTGTCTCAAATTGTCACAATATATGAATAATATTGCAATTAGATCGCGGAAGAACAAAAGATTTGACAATACTAAAAACAGCAATCGGCCGAATTTTCGCAGGTCGAACGAATGCGGCGCCGTATTTCTGTCCGAAATCTTCGGCGGCTGGCTCATTAATTAAACAAACGCGATAGGAGCCGTCACGACAACAGACTTAATTAATGCAAAGTCTGGCCACGCGGGGTTTCTAATTCACGCATCGATAAAAGTCTAATCGCAAAATAATCTCGCGGGAATTGTTTAGCACCTTGTCGCAGTAACTAGAGCGTGATTCCTGCTGCAAAACTTATCCCACGGTCAAAAATAAAATTGTCGCAGATAGCCGTGACGCATTCGGTGATTTATTTTCTGATATTACGCCGACCTCGTGTGCATTACGAGCCACGGCGAGCTCACGCGAAACCTGCGTTTAGAGGTCATGGCTATGCCGGTTACCGAAACGGAGCCGAACACAAAGCGGCGTCCCAGAACGAAGCTGTGTGTTCTCTTTGCTCGGTTCTCTCGCCGGAGAACATCATCGCTTTCTCCGATCGCCGATGAGAAAGTTCTTTCCGTGAAACGTGTTCGCGCGAAGCGGCACCTCCTGACACGCGACACACGCGATCGATCCGCTATCGATACACCGGCATCTTTGGTTGCACGGACAAACGATACAACTAGCGCCATTTCAATATGTATTTCAATACTATAGTGTCTTACACGACAATCGACATTTTCCTTCCATTTCAAATATCGTCCTTTCGTTGTTATTTATTTCATTGAAGGCTGTATTAACGTTCGAGCGATTAGTGCCATTAGAGACCGCATTTTATTTGCATAATATTTACAAAAGCTTGCATATGATTTAGATAAGTCGTTAATACGGCAATGTTAGCTTCGGTACGACATGACACAAGTTTCGGTTTACTTATATTTTGCGCCACGTGTTCGCGTTTTTAAAAAAGACGGATATATGCAATGCATTGTCTTGGGTACTTGGACAATGGCTCAGATTGGGAGGTGCTGTATAGTAATCGCTATTGTTGAGAGACTGGACAATCGAGTACTATATGGCATAACGTTAGCACAGCTTAATAGGGAGAACAATGCTTAATAAGGTATATTTGTCCGATCAGTTGAGACGTGAAAGAAGAACGTTAATAATATGCGAACGTTGAATAGCAATAGTGAAACAATAAATCGCAGATCGCCAAGAATCCGATCAATATTTTTTATAATACGGATAATAAAGCGGTACTTATGTTAGTTACAGTATCAGATGTCAAGTTTATGACAGGGCTATGCATCATATGTATCACATATCATCTACATGTACAGATTTACCGTTTAGCATATCAATTGTCTTAGATTGATCTGATTTCGAGTGAAACGTATTTGACCTATAACGATATATTCTACTGTGCATCGCCGTCTGCACATCGATTATTATTTTTTCATAATTATAGTTAACATACCAATATTGCACCACGCGCATACAGATCGATCTGCACGTACATAGATTGAATATATTTTTACAAGAGTCTATTGGCCAACTTCCACTTACAAAACATGCTTTAACTTCATCAATTGTCAAGATGCAACTACGAGAACAAGATATATGTTAGAAAGGAACGTGGGGTTTAATTAAGCATTTTATTCGACCACGTTTAAGTACGCGGAGATTTTTCTAGTAATTCAACAACACAATCAGAATTATTTGCATGATAAATCAGGCGAAATTTGCTGGGAAGATATTGTCAATGTAAAATGAAGTTCTAAATGTCTGCAACTTTTGCTGTTGTTGTAAAAATCCGGACGCGCACCAGATTTTGCAACCTTAAAAAATCGAAACGTTGATTCGACTTGCCAGTTCAAGTCAGTCCAAGTTAGAGTCCATTTTGTACAAACTCTGTAATTTGTTCACGCCGTTTATACGATTATTATTACAAAAGCGTGAAACCCACGCTTTCGAATTTCCTTCCGCAGTTGACGCGTGTCCGGGTTCGCGTTGCTTCAGACAGAAAATAACGGCGCGCCGTGAAAAAAGATTGAAATATATCGCTTGCCCGCGGAATTTCACAATCGTACACAGGAAATTACCCGAGGCATCCGAAGGTATTTCGAAGGGTGCAATTACGTTTGCGTGAGTGACGCATACACGTTGCACACAGTGTTACACATATTTACGTTTGACGTTTCATTTTACGACCTGTCCGTTTGCGTAATCACGATCGCTTCGCCGCCTATTACTCGCGGAACACGACTGTCCCTTATTAACACTCCTCGGGGAATTCGATGATTTCGTTTGGAAAAAACGTTCGTAGTGTTTACAAACATTGACAGTGATGGAAACGTACCGTTTATTACGTAGCTGGCAACAATTAACGTTTTGTAGACATTATCTTGGACGGAGGCAACTGAGAAGTGTAGACAAGTAAATCCTTCGCAGAAATGTAACATCTTTAAAGACGATTTTCTCGAGAACAGAGCACCGGATAAAAAATTGTTATAACAATATTTTTAAGCAGAATTAGCCCTGCTCGGTTGCACGACGAAAATTCTGACCCGTTAAATAATGTCAGCTTGGAAATTCATTGATGGATGCTAAATCTCTGTAGTTAATAAATCAGATGTTTAAGTAATTTTTGCAATAAAAGAAAAAGACAAAAATATCCTGCTTGTACTAGAGTATCTCCAGAAATAATGAACATTGTGTGAGCTAACCTAATAGCACCAATTACTAACAGTTTCTCTGAAAGAAAAACAGGACGCTTTCTCAGATATGCTAAACGATGGTCATGTTTTCAGGCGATGTTGATGTTGGCGGTGCCATTCCTGCTCGGCAGCGTGTCGTCCCAGTGTCTGACAGGGAACGACTTCCCGGGAGTGGGAAATCCCGGTGCGAAGAACTCCTTACCGACAGCGCGATTCAAATTCGCCTTGACCACCCTGAAGAAGACCGCGTTGATCGAGACGCAGGACAACATTTTCTACAGTCCGCACAGCCTCTACCAGGCCCTGAGGCTGGCGTATTTCGGCGCCCGTGGCACCACCGAACAGGCCCTGAAGAAGGCGTTGCACATCCCGAACGATCTGTCCAAGATCGACGTGCAACGATTCTACGCGGCTGAGAATTACGACATGCTCGACGCTCAGGTGAGGAGGCTCGACGTGGTTGCATCATTGTCGTCCGAGCTAGCAAGTATTCCAAGGCGAGCCGGATAATTAGTATCAAGCCCGGATGTTGGAGTGTTTGAACGCTCGCAGTGAGGCTGTTGTCCGCTTCTTGGTTCCCGGTATCCGGCCCTCCTGGAACTCGTTCAGCTAACCTTCGGCGTAGGTCGTGGTAATCCGTGACGAAATGCTATCAGAATTGTCTTTGTTATTCAGGGACCGTATCCCTAAAAACGCGATATATTTTCAACGGGTCAAGGTGGTTCGACTTCATTTATTTAGCCTTGATCGTTGATACGGTATGATTCACGAGACCGCTGGATAGATAGCTGAGAAACTCTTCGCACTAGAATGACGACTCGAATATGTAAATTGTTACACGGTAGAACCTTGAATATCCGGTCTTACAATATTAGAGTTATTTGTTATGCAAATAATTTTTACTGAAGCAATCTGAAGCAATTCATATGCAAAAATGATTTAGACGAATTCATAAAGATCAAATCTGGTCTCACTTTGTCTAACTTGAATAACCAAGGTTTTACTATATCACATTTCAAGATAATCTTGGCATTATCAAATGTGTTCGTATTTAAACAATTTCTGATAATATAACCGTGTTGCTAAGTTATATAAAATAGAGATATTATAAGTCACTGAAACTATTTTGGATCTGGAATTAAAACGGCCTCGAGTGCAATGGATTGAACTTAAAAATTCAAGTACATAATCCTGTACATACTTTTAACCCCTTGCCGTATCAGTTTCTTCGCAGCTACAATGACGAGAACTTTTTCGATCGTAATCATTTTTCAGATAAAAAAGAATTACTAGAAGAAGACTTGAAAGAACGGAATAACAACGTTCGTATTTAACAGGTTACAGCTGGAAATCACCATCGCGAGTCAGACTCGTTAAAGTACGGCAAGAAGTTAACGAGGTTTTTAGAGTATTCCGTTGGTAACGAGCTCCATAGCATTCTTATTCGGTGGCACAGTTCTTCCAAGGCTGTGTATATTTTTATGATAACGATTCGTTGAAAACGAACGTGTAATTTTACCGTAGAAGCATTACACGAACATTTTCTTATAATAAATCGTCAGTTTGTGTAATTATGAGTTCTTGAAACTCATCCTTCGAGGGCTAATCAGGTATTAAATACATCTATAGTGTACAGTTGTGCTATTTTAAACTTTATGTCACAAATTATAATTTCAACAGTATCACAACTTGATTGCGGATCTTTATGCAAAATAAAAATTGTCTGCATTAATTGCGAGAGACAGTAGCCAGTTAGAAGATCCATTCTTCTATTAACAATATTACCAACAATTCGATCATAATTTTCGACAATCCTACTGGTATACAATGCGTTACGTATTTTCAGATTGTAAGATCGTATTGAAGCTGACATCTTATTTTTTTGTTTAGACGAATGTCACTGATTACGAGTACTCGTCGGCGAACCGGCTGTGGATATCCGACAAGAGGAAAGTCCGCGAATGTATGCTGGACTTCTTCGGCGATCAGCTGGAGAAAACCGATTTCCATACCGATCCAGCTGGCGTTCGTAATAACATCAACGAGTGGGTCAGCAACGTGACGAAAGGACACATCAAGGACCTTCTTCCACCGAACAGCATCGGCGTAGATACAGATTTGGTGCTGGCGAACGCGGTTTACTTTAAGGGACACTGGCAGAGCCAATTTGAACCAGCCAATTCCAAGAAGGATCTCTTCTATAGTTCTGGATCGCAAAATTCCATGGTTACGTTCATGTACCAGAAGGGAACCTTTAACCATCGTAAGTTAATCAATCGAATGCAGTAGCTACAATAATTTATTATTAAACAGGTTCTTCATTGTAATCCTCATACCAATCATTTCTTCCACACACATTATTCTACCATAAGTTAATCTATCATAATTTAGTCTACCTAGTTTCTGTAACTGCTTCTCGTATTCTAAACATTTTCCTTCCGTCGGATATACCCTAACGCAATAAAACAAACTTTCTATTGCAGTGATTTCCGAGCTTCTCGGCGCGCACATCCTGGAGCTTCCTTACAAAGGCGACCGTATCTCCATGTTCGTGATGCTGCCTCCCTTCGCGCAAGCCAGAGCATCCGGCAGCGATCGCGACGGCATCCGCGTCCTGATCGATCATCTCTCCACCGACGAAGGATCCGCGGAGCTCCGTGACATCCTGGACTACGGTGTCCCACCACGAGACGTCAAGGTCATGCTGCCCCGATTCGAAGTCGACAAAGAGCTCCCGTTGGGAACTCTGCTGCATTCTTTAGGCGCCGGCGAGCTGATGGCGCCGAATTCGGCCGACTTGCGAGGCTTCGTCGAAGACGGCGAGAAACCGTTGCACCTCGGCGACGCAGTGCATCGCGCCCGCATCGAAGTCAACGAGGAAGGCACCACAGCCGCGGCCGCGACCGCCCTCTTCACATTCCGCTCGGGCAGGCCGCTGCAGCCGGCCGTCTTCAACGCGAACCACCCCTTCGTCTACTTCATCTACGACAGGCAAATGAAGGACATCCTGTTCTGCGGCGTCTACCGGACGCCCCCTCCGGCGAAGAACACCGCGTAGACGTCCGCCGTGGACTCTCTTCTTCAGGACTGGTCCTTGATTCTTTTCCTTGTTTTGCTCGGAGCGAGTGACCGAGAGCGCCAAGGACATCCGTGCGAACGTATTTAAGTGACTAGATTAGTTGTCCCCGGAAACTAGCTGTATCTAGTTTCTTGTACGCGGCAGCTCGCATGTTAGAGTAAGTTTACTTTGGAACTGCAATAAACGATAACCGTGTCGGCGAGAGCGTCTCGTCGAGCACTCGATTCTCCAGAAATTGAACTCTGAGGAACATGAAATGACTGAAATTGGTATATTGTAGCGCAACTCCGTTTTTAACGAATCAAGGGAAAAACATTTTACTGCCGCTATGATTAATGCTCTCGCAGCTTTTATCGCAGCTCTGATGTAAACGCGCCCTAACGTTTTTTCCCCCAATGCGTTAGGAGCAGGGACAATAAATTGGAAAAGTTCAATTTAATTGAATTCTTGAAGACGTATGGACCGATCGAGCCTCGATTCGACGAATTCGACGCGCTTCTATAGGCTTGTGAGTCGTGATACACTTGTATCCGAAAAACGAACAATCTTGGGAAGGACCAGAAAATTGTATACGTTACTTATGTTCGGTCGAGAAACGTTGTTGTAATTTATTTTAAGAAAAATGAGACCACTCTACCGTTTTTTTTTTTTAATGTATCGTTGTAGTTTTACGCGACATTATGTAAAACTATTATTTTCTTAGTGTTTGTACTTACGTTTGGCGTGCGTGCGTGAGCATTAAGGTTTCTTGTCTTTTTACTCATTTTCCAACGTAGCATTTAAGTTGATTACAGCGATTTTAGAATTTTGAACACGTACGAGTGTTAGGGAGACGATCTCTCTTTTTTGTTACCGAAGATTTATTTATTGATCATGAACAAATTGAACATGACTGTATCATGCACATTGAAAACAAGAAATTAAATGATGAATACAAAGAATCAAAGAATGGTTATACTTTACAACGTTGGACTCTTACGAAACGCATGGACTTTAAAAAATGAAATTAACAATGTAACGATGTTAGTGATATATTAGGGAGCTTTTAAAGAATTCTAATATAAAGAGTATCTATTTCACGTTAACGAATGTGTTTTGTAAATTACCCAGGCAGTCGTTTCGGAAATGTTTTATTCATTTCCGATAACACTATGTATTCATTGTTATCTTTGTTGCTGCACATGTATATCAATTGAAAGACAATTGAGACAATACCTAGATTAAGTGTATACATTACAATTATTAGCGCAGGAATGTCTACAATAGCAGTCAGTTGCTAATTAACGATGACGAATCCATTGATGATGGGATTTGGTCCATTTTGACCAACCCTTTTAAACATGTAATCTAACAATAAGTTCGCACTACTTGGCAGCCAATATAAATTGCTATTTATTTTGACTTACAGAGTAACATGATCCAAAATATTTTTTAAATTAAATGTGAAGAAATTTGTTGTTGTCTTTAATCATTTCTACGGATGGCTCATCAAATACAGTACAGACAGGTAAGATTATAAAAAGCGTTACTTCAGAAATATTTAACATACGGATAAAGGAACATTTTCACAACCACGAAATTAACCACATTTATGACCATTTCAATTTTTATTTATATATATTCCAAAACATCTTTTTTAATACTTCGTACGGATCTCATTAATATTAGGTGACGATTTAAACGAGTCAGACTCAGATACCACCGTGTGAGAGCTAATACTAATAAGAAGAAGCATTTCCATCCATGCAATCATGTCCAGCAATCATCGCCTATAGATCTAATATCAATTAAATTAACATTTATCACGATCCTTACAATAGCTTCTCTCACATTGTCCCTCGGCTTGGAAACGAAAATGGACAACTTCGGAGGAGATACGATTATTCTAGCCACGGGCTTTCGTTTCCAAGCTGAGGGACAACGTAAGAAAAATTACAGTACTTGAGCAACAATTTACAGTACTATGAACGATTCGAGAATGATTGACATCAATTTACCGATCGTCGATTTACCCAGCATCTCTCACATCTATCGAGACAGCGCATCCTCCAAGTAAACCTGCAACCAGGCAGACCGGCAGACAGCTATTCAAGAACCGAACCGAGTGGAAATAAAATCGCTCGATCCGAGGCGCATTCGGGCTCTGTCGGGCCCTAGATCGGCCGCGTATCGATCGACTAGGAACGACGACGCAGGGGTCCCCGGCAAGTCGCGCCTCCATCGGCCGCGGTCCCAAGCAGTTCCGGGCCCCGACTCCCATTCACTGACAGTCTGACGTCACTGGAGGCAGCCGAGGTCCCGGTAAACGCGGAGGCGACCGTTAGCCGGTAGCGTCCGCAGAACCCGATCCTCCGGCATGGCAGAATCTGGCATCTGGTTGCGTCACGCGCCGATACAAGCGAACGGGTACACGGACGACGGCTGTGAACGGGTCCCCGTTGCTTGCACCCAACAGCACGGCGGATCATCCGAGTCGACTCGGCTCGGCTCGAGTCCTGTGTGTCTGGCAGTCCTTGACGCAGGCCTCGATCCCGGCGAAAGATGAGCAAACCCAAGATCCGTGAGAGATTCGTCGTGCTTCCTCGAACGAGCCGAGCAGAGCCGAGCCCGGCCGGCCGACTGCGTCGACCAGTTTGATCGTTTCTCGAACGGTATTGCGCTCGCCGCGGAATCTTCCTCGATCGATCTCTTATACCGGAGGCCTGCCATGTTCCCTTTTCGTCCTTTGGTCGACAGCCCCGCGCGGCCGGCGAGCCGCGAACACGCGAGTTTTCACGCTGTCGAGGAAGCCGCCGCGCGAAGGTCATCGCCGGCGATCGATCGATCGCGTTTCCGCCTGGCCTACGACCCACGGATCCTGTCGAACAGATCGATAAACGAAGCCGCGGACCGTTCCCCGCTCCTTTTCACCCCCGTCAATCGGGAACGCAATCACGTTGACGCGGAAGTTCGTGCGTTTGTTGTCCGCGGCTGCTCCTAGGCTGAGATTGTGCGTTAGGCGCGTTCGTTGCCGATGCATCACGCTGTGCCGGCGTTATCGCTATCGCTCTTGCATGCCTGCGATGTCGAACGCTGTTCTACCTTCTTCTCTTGTTTAATTGTACGCACGTAGTTTACTTATACCGTTTCATAGTTTCCAACCTAATACATTTATATTTTCGTATAAATAACAGAATTATTATATAGATTTAACAATGAATATTTTATGAAATTTTTGAGGTTGCTCAGGTGACGCGGACTGCGTAGGCGTTAGCAATTAGAGGAGATCGAAGATGCATTTGATCCGGATCATGAATTTTTACGCAACTTTTACGTTGTTAATCGCGTTTTGCTTTCACACATAATACGCTACTTTTTAATCATTTTCAACGCTTGATGTGTTCGATTCGATTGTTACGAATTCCATGCTCTTAAACATTAAGTCTCTAATGTCTAGAATATGCAAATAATAAAATTATTATTCTCTCTCTTTGGTATGATCCAAATTTTATTTTACAACTACTGCGTTACACATTTAACACGTTTTAATACAGTTCTGATGAAGCGTTTACTCAACCGCAGTCTGGTAGTAGAATTATACTAATTTGAAAGTGATAAAATGCCAGTCGATGGTGCCACTGTAATTACTACACGGTACTTCTAACAATAATAACGTAAATGAGTCGTAGAACAGACAGTTAGCTTCTGCATCGTGAAAATAACGCAGACAAGTTTTACTCCACAGAAAAATTTACAGTCCAGCGAACGCTTTGAAACTACGTGTAAAAAATCTGTGGACTCCGCAACGTAATTTTATTTCGCCGCGGATAGGATTAATTTGTTAATGTCATATCATTGCTTTCGAGCACGCATCCCTGTATAGTTTACGTTCGTCGCAGTAACAAATTACTCGTTAGACATGGTATATGGCAACAGCGCGGGCATATTCTGTCCCCGTTGTCCTTGCGTCACGGAAATTGCGTTTTCTCGGTAGAACAAACCTAATGACGCTCCTGGGGTCCTCTCTTTCCTCGTCTCATTATACCCGGGTATTAATGATCCGCTAAATTTAATTGATGAGGGAATAGGATCCTGTCACAATGTCTGGAATCATCATTCTCGTAATCGTTTATGAAGGATGAACGTGATGTATTAAGAAATAGTCCTATCCTTATGCCCTCGCGGACATTGTTGCACGATTCTATTTCCACATTAGCTCAATTTAGTGGATCATTTATATCGGAGTCTAATGAGACGAAGAAGGAGGACACCAAGAGCGTCATTAGGCTCGTTAAAAGTGAAGATTTTTATTGATTTTAGACTGCGTGACTTTGTAAAAATTGAAAACGTTCCAAGTAAATTGTAACAAACGGAGGTAAAATAAAAATGTATTTTCTCTTTCGATAATTTTAATAAGTCGAAAATAGTATTTTTTTCAAATTTTTCCAGTGTGTTCTTTTATAAAAAGAGCAAAATAATAGCACGCCTGCAAACCTTTTCTTCTTCGGTTAACTCCAAGTCTCCGTCCTATACGGATTAGCAAATTCTTAATTAAATAATATATTTGTTTTTAATTTCATTCCACCAATTTATTAAGTAATTTAAGCACAGTAAAATAACCACCACGTGTTCCAGTATCGAAACATTACGAAACATTCAAGAACGGGTCTCGGTTATCCCCGTGACGCCACGCGCACAAATCCATGAAAATAATTTGTCACGCTTATCGAATGTTATAAAAATAAAAATCGACGCCCGATATTCCAAGGATTCCGAATCACGGTACTCGCGCAGCGCGGCGCAACAGAGAAACCCGCGAATCCTGGGCGTAATCCTATCGCGATCTCGTGTCCGGATCGAGGGCTCCTAGGAAAAAAGGCGGTCGCGCGCAACGATCGCCGGATAAAATTCTAACGGAGCCTCGGCGCTGATCGGGCAACCTTGACAGTCTCGGTAAACGTGGAAACATTGTTAAGGTTTCTCTCGATACTTTCACTTTCCTTCCTCCTTTTTCGCGGCAAGTGCACGGGGCCGTTGCAAAGGATCGGCGGACACGTGCTTCCACGCTTAGACGGTCTAACGGTAAACCCCGGCGGATTTCGTTTCCATCGGCTCGAAATCGGCTCGAGCCGCGACCGTTATTGACCCTTCTTTTCGCTCGCCTCTCCTACGGTCTACAGGGTGTTCTCCGGACGTGGCACCACTGCCCCAGCCTGAATAACAACCTGCCCAAATTCGGGCGTTCCGCGAAATCAAATTCTGTCGGTTCGTTCACTGTTTATCACGCCCCGCGTCATTGTCGGGGTGCCACCAGGGTGACCCCTCGCGCGAGAAGGGAGCGAAAGGGTTATTACACCCGTCTCTTAATTGCGGGTATAGTTAAATAACGGCGACCTCTTCTCGGGAACGTCGTCATTTACATTACAACGCGTGGCATATCATCCTTATAATTATATCCGTTTCATTTTTCCGTGGACCTGTAATTACGCTCAATTTACTTTTGGTTTCTTGCACGTCGATCCGTTGCCGTTACTGTGTTTTATATCGCAAGAAAGGCGTGCTGTTGTTCGCGTTATTTATTTTAGATTTACGCGGCTCCGGTAGTCATTAGATTTCGTGAGCGTTGGAACAAGCGAATTTCTTTCATCGACTGAGAAACGTTATCTGGCTGTGATAAGGAGCAAAGATTACTCGCTTTGTCGAGTGTGGACGTTCCATTCCGATTAAGTATTTTTATTATTTAATAACACCTTTGTAAATACGCGATGTTCATAAACCTCCGAATGGAAGTAGTCAAATTCATTTTATGCATTTCATTGATTGATACGTATAATAATACATGGTATAACCATGAAAATTAGTAATTTTCCATTGCTACATTGTTTCAATATTTTGCAAAAGAGGCACGCTACGTAATATACACGTTATTTTCTGTTCACAATAAGGTGTACCATTTCAAAACACTCGCAGAAAATTTGCCACCCGATCTGCGGCTTAACCGCAACGTTCAACGTGCTACTGACATTTTCATCGACCGCTGACGGTCCAAAAAACACCGCGAGGTGGTACCGTGACCCCAAAACGCTCATCGAACGCACTTTATATCTGTTCTCGCGCTGAAACGCCGCTAGCCACCGCCATTAAAGCGTCAAAGGGTTTAATTATCGTTCGGGAAGCACTTTAAATATCCGCATCCTCGGCTCGGTAGCCAGGGCCCAGTTTCCCATGGAATTCTCTCCGGCTGCCACGGGTTTCCTTTGACGAGTCGAAATTCTAGCGTGTCGGGGTATCGTATTCATAAGGCGCGTATATTAATGGACGCGCGCGACGGCGCGGTGGTACGCCGGTGCACGTGCAACACATAAACCACTTCCTTGACAAGACCCAGTTTCGATGTCTCTCGCGCACGTCGGTGCTTAATTATACCGAAGGAGCACTTACACGGGTGCAGGACGCGACAGCGCTCGGAAAGAAAGGGAGGAAGAACGCCGGCGGAAGAAGGAGGGAACGAGGCATCGTCCTTCGTCGTTTTATTTCGATCCGCGGTTAATTGATGTCGGTGATTTTTGTGACAAGCAATCGTTTCTGTAACGTGACAGCGATTTATAAGTTTTGAGTGGGCTTCGGCCTGGACGCCGGGGACTCGCGCGAAGGCCCCAAGATCAACAGGAAGTTACCGGGAGATTCCTTGTTCCTTTTTTTCCGCTTTCGTTGACTCGAATCTTGTCCGGTAGGGGAAACAATGGTAAGGTACTGCTACTTGTGTTTCGATGCTGTAACTCGTGGTATTCCTGTGAAAAGCAGTTGCGGGGGCCATTCATTTTCTAGAGCGAAAATAAGTGAACAGATATTTTGTCGGTTCCGTTAGTATTTATTATTTAGGAGGATGTTTTATATTCGATCTCTATTATTTTTGTGAACACCGGATTAGAACTAGATTGTTTTATTATATGAGCTCAATATTTCTTTATTTTGTGGAGTAATTTGTTTAATTTGAATTCAATGGAGTAATTTGTTTAATATAAATTTAATGGTGTAATTTGTTTAATATAAATTTAATGGAATAATTTGTTTAATATAAATTTAATGGAATAATTTACTTCATCTAAAGGGTTGACATTAGATAATAGGTACTCCTAAGCACCTGCATAAAAATAATTAAATACATAGTTTGAATCGACAAACCGCGGTTTTACCACAGCACGCAGAGAATTACAAAATTTATAGAAGCGGAAGTTCGAATTGTGACAATTCATCTGGGCGCGAATAAAGTACATCGTCGATAGACATTCCTCGAACAGACCGGTGCTCGAATTGCACGGGGTCTCGAATTACACGGTGAAAAATCACGACGACTGCTGAACGGCATTGCGTTTGAGTTACAGCCAATCTCAAATTGCACAGCCTACAAACTTTTATCGTTTACAACTTTCTGTGATTTTCTATTAAAGTATCCTATTCGAACGTATTCGATTCTTAATACGAAGACATAAGAAAATGAAAAAGAAATACGCGCAAATAATTTAATTATTTATTTTACGAACATTGTAAAGATGCTTTCATAGCAATTTATTAAATAAATTTCTTTATCGAATATCCAAATATATTGTATCTCGCCTTTGCATTGTAAATGCAATACCATATTCTGTTTTTCGCAATTGACTCAAGAAGACTTTAGTTTGCTTCATCATCCGCGGTTTATTTTTTAAACAACTAAATCGCTCTAGTATTTTGTAGTCGTAGTGTCGGCGTTTCAAGTTCGCAAATATTTTAGTAACGCTTTCATCGGCAGCTCGCGTTTCTCTAAAACAAACAAACGCGCGGAACAATTAAAATATCCATTAGGCGGGCCTTTCTCCGATTAACGGGTTGATTAGTAAAACTATTGTCCTTCGCATCAGTCGGCCATGTCAGTCTTGTCGTAGTAAATTGTTCAAGGAAAACGACGCTGTCCCCGAAGATCGGCCGAACGAGTTTTATTGTCCGCGCGCCGCGGATACAGACGTCACGTGTCCTCGCTAAAGGCCGTAAAAGCGCCGAAAAACATTGGCGATGGCAATAAATCACTTGGAGGACCGATTTCGCGCAACCTGCAATTTCAGCGAGCTCTTAAGCATCCATTACACCGAGTCCCGGGACTGTCGATTTCAATATCTTTTCACGGCCGGACGGCATGGTATTAAACGCGGATAATGGATGCACTTCGCGACTAAGTGTTTATGACTTTTATTAACGCCCGCGAGGGCTCCGTGAAAATTCATCGGACCGTATTGTCTCCCCTCGGGGCTGTTGCGAGAGGAAAGCGAACGCCTTCGAACTCCTCGGATAGCTGTTTAGAATCGTCTAGACACGCGTTCGTCTTACGATCGAATCTGACGCCGTCGTTTCGTTGAGATATTCATTTGGTAGGTTTCGCTTTAAGAATTCCATTAAGAACTTGAGCACCGTAATTGTCTAACTGAGAACACGAGACGATGCAGCCAAGCTTCTAATTGATCACACTTGCGCAGAGTTTATCCCGTCGCGTGGTTGTACCTTTTTGGTGAGCGATAATGAACGCCGAGAGATAACTTTCAGTTACTTTAATGCACAGGTATTCAATTTTTCTTAAGGGGACTGCGCAAATCACTTCGACGCCGATGTTGCAGTTTCCTTGAAAAAATAACACTGATAACTTTTTAAAAGCCGTATTAATTGTCTCGATTTTTTTAGACGATAGAAAGTTAAAAAACAATTTCTAAGAATATTTTTTCAAAGATTATAGTTAGAATGACAGAAAAGAAATAAAAAAGAACTCGTGTTTTTTTAACATTTTTATCTGACTATAGAACAAAAATGTTTCAAAAACGTCATTCGTAAATCCTAATAGCTGTCTCGCGTTATCCTAGTTTTATTTGCGTCGCTATCAGTGCTGACACCTAAATTTTTACAGTCACGCTGCTATTAAAATCGTTAAGCAGCTTTATCATCCGCTCCAGCGCTGATGGATTAACAAGTTGTTTGATGTGAGATTGACGACTGATAATCATAGACGCAACGTTAAGTAGAACTGATTAAAAGACGTAATGCATTCGGTATACATATGTATTTTTTTTCAGAATAGCATTAACATGTAATCACAGGCGTTTGCGTACGTTGACAAAGTTGAGGTTCCCCGTTTCGTTCATCGTATGATCATGGAAATTAGTTGAACAGCGTTACGTTGCAACGCGCGGCTCTTTTTTTTTATATCTCGTATTTTCAGTAGGCCGGTTTCAGGCCCCCGATCGACGAAGCGGAGCCGAAAAGACGCGTGTGCACGGTCGTTCTCCGTCCTTTGTTCACCGTTAATTATACGTCATCGGGCGCGGTGGCAAAAGTAGATCGACGCCGTGCAAAATGCCCGGCCTCGTGAATAATTAATCCCGATCGACGGCAAAACCCGGCGCTCGTGTCGTAAATTGCGACAGTTGCGACACGATGGGAAATTTCTGGTCGCGGTTATTATCTGAAAATCGATGGCTGCGTGTCGCAGCTTGTCATCTTGACGCCATGTTCGAGCGGCTCCGCGCGCCGCTCGGAAGCCCTGTAATAAATAATGAGTGGTGATTGAACAAGAAGCTGATTAAGCATCGTCTAATCATGCTATTCCATTACAGACAACGGACCAGCAGTATATAATGTTACTTCGCGATCGTAATTTTTCGACTCAATTCTAAATTGTAATTAGAAAAAATATGATTTTATTATGCTTTACACAATTACATTATTGATATAATATGAGTCTGAATTTTACAAGTAATACTTTCGAAAAGGGTGGAGGGAGCAGCGACCAAAGATGTTGAAGCGCTGAAATGTAGATTGGATTATCGTTTTTTGTCTGTGGGTTTTTAATTAAAAAAGAGAAAGCAGTCGCAGAGTTGCAAATTAAGCGAATACGGTAAGCATCTAAGTAGTAGAGCACCTGTTGAGTGGCACCTAGTTGCGAGTATTCAGCGAGCGTGAAATCGGAATTATCGGCCGTTGGTCTTTCCGCCATCTTGACGAGCAAGTGTCAAAGATGTTGACAGAATTTTTATGGAAGCAGTTGCCAATAATTTCTCGGTCGATACGAGAAGCGGCGTTCGAAAAATTAATTTTTTTCAACGTGCGCGCGCCTGGAATCTTTCTCGATGAATTATGCACGCGCTCCGCGATTAAATCAGCGGAATAAAATCAATTTGCTCGGAATTAAAATCAGGTTTGATTAGCATCGATTATTAATTTGCAAAGAGATTCGTACAGTTAATACCGCATAAATCCTTTTAGCGCACATACGTATACATCCCCAGATTTAACATGTTGTCCTAAACTTTTGCAGCGTGCGAAGGATGCATTAATAAGAATCGGATTTATAGTCCAGTAAATTATACTTAAAAGTCTATCATTAACGATTACTTCGTCTATAAATTACACGGAAATTCTTTTAACTCCGAGGGTTATTATCGCGCAATCGGATGTGATATAATCGACTTGATAAAGAAAGCACGGCGAACTGTATCATTAATACGTCGAACGATGTACCTACGTCAGTTCCCGGGAAAATCCAGTTTGGCACAGATTCGATCAGCTGGATTATATTGCACTTTAAAAATGATTTAATACCGACACGTATAATATTCTATCCTAGATTTGTTCTTATATTAACGAACTCTGTAATTTGTTATATCTATGAATAAAACTCGTAGCAATTCAAAGACATAAACTGTCTATATAATAAATAACCAGGTTGTGTCAGAAAATCAGAAAGTATTAACGACACTGCTATTGGAAAGTTTAAAATTGATTCACGGTCATTGTTGGCTTTTACCATCGAACTATGAAGCCGATAGAAATATCGGCACGATAGTAACACAAGAGTATCCAATAAAAATGATTGCCATCGAAAAAGGATATTTTTCACCATTTACTTTACGATCGTTTGTGACAAACGCAATTTCGTAATATCTAAGTAAGTATTGTACATATATTACAAGCGCCGTTCAGACAATCAAACGAATGCAATAGACATCGCGGCACAGATCGGAGATAAAGAATCTCGCAGCACAGTTTCCCAAGCTACCGCGATCTCGCTCGAATAGCTGAATGTCGTCGAAACGGAAAACGAGAAACACGCGTGTATGTAGGTAAGAGACCGGTTAACGGACGCAAAAGGGCGGATCGGAACGCGAGCACAGCGATAAGTATAAACCGCGTACCCTTAACAGCTGTTCCCGCTAACGACAGCCGGCGGTAAACACGGTTTCGAGTAAATTCGCTCGTTTTACCAATCGCTGGTTGGTCCGTGAACGTCGCGTTTCACGGATGCGATCCGACCACGATCTCGTGCTTGCGAGACAGACGCGAGACCTCCGCTACGCTCGCTTTGTTCCTGTCGCGTGTGCGCTCGCGCGCGCGATTAAATATTTCCGCTCAGTCGTCACCGGTTCATTTAATAAATTCGCTCGGCCCGTGTTGCCACCTGTTCCACGCTAAATATGAATATTATCGGGTATGTCGCGGCGCGGCGCGGCGTGGGGCTTCTAGATTCATGGCTCGATAAGGCCGAGTTTTTGTTCGCGCCGCGGCCTGATTTGCATTCGGGACAGAAACCGTGATACGCCGCGACAAGCAGCGACAACCGGCGACCAGCCAGCGATAAACGCTAAGGAGCTGTACCGCTCCTGCGAACGCGCGTAATCCTGTGTCCTGCGCGGAACCACCACCGTGCTCGGCGCACCCGTAATTATGTTTACAACTGTGCACTTTACGCGGGTACACATGTACGCTTATACCGGGTACATACGGCCGCCTGTAAATTTTTCGCGGACCGTAATTACACGCCTCTAACCGGCTTGCGACCGATCTAATGTTACCTTCGGCAAACCTTCCTCTCGCGGACCGGCACGTCCGCGGGAAATCTTGATAGCGTAGCCTTTTTTTTTCGTACGGACACGAGCCTCTCGTTGGAGCGACACGGTTAAACAAACTCGCTGGAAACTGCCTGTTCCAGGGTAATAGGGTCACCTGTGCAGGTGATACGAGGTTTCTTTTATTCCGTAGCGACGGGCAACGTAGCGAAATACAGGATCAGTTTATAAAATACTTGGGTTGATTTTTACAATAACAATAAAATATACTAAAAAGTTGACGAACGTTGATAACACTGATTTAAAACAACGTCGATAGTTAGGAAAATGGTCTATTAAACTACAGTTAATATATATCCTTCGTTGTATTGACAATGTAATTTCTTATAAGTTTATGCGAATTTCATCCGACAATTATATTTGTATAAATATATTCCCGTCTTATATTTGTTCTACATTAAACGGTTGTGTAAGCGAAGATTTGGTCCTTCTACTAGATACATTTTGTATACGCCGGAAACAATATTTGCAACGTTGCGCAGTGAAATTATGGTCCGAACGTTTCTAAAGCAGAGCCAGAACGCGTCGTTCCGAATAAAATAAATGATAATGTGATTGTAGATTTGTGGTACCGTCTCTGAATTCCGTAGCACCTTTCGAATTGTCAGTGCCCCCTTCAGCGCATAGTTTATTTGCTTTTTATTGAGAGCGTTCTTGAAACTTCTAAACCGATGGTAATCTGCAGAAGTAGGGTGACTAAGATGGATGAAGAATGGTGAAGGAACTTCGTAGCCCCATTGTTGTGATTTTTCAGAGGCCTCCATTGCGACATGCAGTCTTGCGTTATCATGGAGCACTACCAGCCCTTGACATCTTACAACTGTCTATAGAACCGCCAGCTTTAATAAATCATACAGTTGTTACTGTAACGGTTTCTTCTTCTAACTCTCCTGCACAAACGACCACAAACTATGCGCCACTTTTTCGAAATCGATCCGACTAAAACAGTTTCAACTCCTCTACGATCCAATTACAATAATATTAATATCAAACCAGTGTACAGATCCGCATAGTTACTACCGTCCAACGTTCATTGTTACATTTTCAAGAGAGACGAATTACAATAAAACGAAGCGGCGAAACATCGTTGCGAGTCGGATCAATTTTATAGGATAAAACGCTGAAGAACAATATTGCAAACGAATCCGCTAAGAATAGCAATCCGTACGAACACGCTTTCACGATTTCCATTTCAGCGCAATCCAATTTTGATTAATACAAATGCGGCACATACCTCATCGAACGTAGGTTCCAATTACACATTTACCGTCGCCCAATGTTAAGTCGAAAGGACGATTACGTATCTTTTTCGACGATTCTGTTCGTCCGAAAGCAATATCGATAAGCGGTAGAGGATATTTCCAAGGATGCTCGAAGGCTGGACTTTTAACATTTTTGTAAATAAAGGAGAGTGGGTATGATAAAACCGAGCCGCGAGAAACGTTACGCGTACAATGTGGATAAATTCTGCGGGATAAAATAGCGAATAAGCAGCGAGGGAACATTACGCGTACAATATAGATAAATTTTGAACGATAAACTGGTGAACAATATGTTAATACGATTCCCAAATTGGGCGATTCCGATGCGCGGTAATGGCAGCGTCGCCGGCACGGCGATTCCAACGCATGCTAACGCGTAGCATCATCGCTGGCCGAGTGACTTCAATGCGTGGCAACAGCGTCACTGTCCCATGCCCGGCCGAAAGTGTTCAATATCTTTTCCATTTCTCCTTGTTTCGGTTTAGCACAGTAAATACGTTCGAGCACACGTGCGCGCCGCGTCCAATTGGCTCCGTTGAAAAATACGAATTTATGCGTGATGTAAACGGTACACCCGTCCACGGGAACGCCGCCACGCCGGTGTTTTGCTATTGCTGGTTACAATATTTCAGTGTTACCGAAGGTCGTCGATGTTTGTTAGTGCTGAATCGAAAGTAAACTAGCGAAATCAGATCCAACGCGGATCCGGTGTAACGGGGGCAGCATAATTCACAGGACGTGATTCAACCTTTGTACTCGTGGTATTATATAGTTTGTAATCTTATATGATTCCACGGTTTTGTGCTTCTATTTATTATCGGTCAGAGCGCTCCGTTCTCGATCCGAACAAAGATAATTGACAGCTACCTTCGCGATACCGTGTCATTAGTCATATTTTTCTCATTGAAGATCATGTTCGAATCCTTTGAAACGGGCCGGATAAAAAAGTAATGTACCGAATAATAACACGTTCATGAACTTGTTTTTAATACTTTGACGTCCATGTCTTGCGTTGACGTCGGGCAGGTTATTATTTTTAGCGCTGCGAGCACAATTCCTTCGGTATTATTGCATCGCGAAAGTTCGGCCAACTTTGCAGCCTTTGCAGCGCAGTTAGGCAAAATATCATTCGTCTAGAGTAGTTACTTTCTATAATTGTTACTTGCTATTCGTAGTAATTAGGTCGATTCTGAATCGGTCTGTATTATAGAAGGCAACTCGTAGGTGAAATAACTATTACATTTCAATTGCCATGGAGCACGCGTGTGTGAATTGATCTAGGAACGCTGGTGTTTAATAGAAAATTATGGGTTTGTCATAGCAGTTACAGTGATATAAAAATTATGTTCAACATTGTAGCTACTAATAGTTACTTAATAATCTGCTGTAAATCAAGGATATGTATGTCCTTTGTGTAATATTATTTTCGCGTACCTTCTAAGATTATTACACAGAAAATAATAATTAACGGAACTTTTTCGTAAATTTTATTTAAAATCAAGGAATTTATTTATTTATTATAAATATGAAAATCTGTCTATAGCTTGTTTATAGCAGTAATAATTTCGAGCGCAAAGGGTTAATAGTCTCTAACGTCCGAGAGGTAGCGGGGAAGTTACGAAAACGCGGTAAAATCCGAGCGCGTGATTCTGGTTGTGACTAGTCTCAATTTGGAATCGTACAATTCAGAGCTGTCCAACATGCTTCGCGCGGTGGGCAATGGAACAGCCACGCGCCGAGGGCGAACCTACTGGCAACGTCTTATTGCTGACGTCAGAGGAGAAAAACTCAAGTGTTTACGTTTTTCATGCTGGGGTTCGTTCTATTTCTCTTAATCCCGACATTATTTATGACAGGTCGCTGTCACATTCCTCAGCCGAACAACGTGTAATGGCAACACCGTTCTAAAACTGCTCGAAATCTGCCCGAGCTTTTACGGACTAAATAGTATACAAATGAAGACAGGCTGAAATATTCCATAACAGAGTTCATGAATTCTAAAGATCAGAATTTGTTTAAGACAGGCATTTCTGTATTGATATCTCGTTGAAAAGGATGTAGTAAAGCAAACGGGGTATATTTTGATTAAATCAACAGCTTTTGAAAAAAGATATACAGTTTTATATATTTACTTAAACATCCGACATTTCATATGCACCGACCTAATATAACTTGGAGCATTTTATACACATTATGGAATTAAATTTTGTGACTTGTGCAACAGTTAACAGGTCTCGAAAATTTTTTGAATACGAGTGAATTTGATAAAATTTATTTTGAAACATGGCGTAATCATTTTTAGCGGCGCCTTAGAGTCGCCACTCAACCTTCAAAGGGTTAGATTACGCAAACATTTTTATTTTCGAGGTTGGTAGACATTTAGGAAGTAGTATTTATTCAATACAGATCGATATGCGAAGATACAGTTTTTGGTCAAATGGCACACCGTGCGGCGTTCCGACCACTGTGTCAGCTTTGACCGAGGTTCGTACGACACAACTAAGATCACGCGGGCTGCCGTGCCCCGCGAAAGCCTGAAATCTGAGCGCGTTTTCTCGCGGTATCTAGCGATCCGACTTTCGTTCGCAGCAACGACTTTGTATGCCGAGCAGACGTCCGCACAATGTTAATTCAAAAACCATTAACAAAGCCATCGACGGCTACATTATTCCCGCGAAAGCGTGCAGACAGTAATTAATGCATCTGGCGGTTCTATTGAGGGATCTTCACGGGCGCGGACGTATCAGCCGCGAACACGTCCGTGGCTCTCCGGAGCAAACGGCTCGCAACAGAAACAGAAGGACGCGGCAAAGAGGCGACGATGATTTAAGGCGATGATTCGAGGAGCGCGATAAAGGTCGGTATCAATTCGTTTCGAGCGAGGGACCCGCAGCGATACGTGACGAGGGAAAAATCGAACGCGATCCCTGGATCCCGGCCGGGATATCCACGGTATCGGCCGCGGCCGGATTTCACGCGGACCCCTTTGATTCATCGTAACCACCGTTAACCCGGATATTGTTTTCCTAATAAATACGCGCGCGCGCCGGGCCGGCCGGCAATTATTTTCGCGAACGGTAGCGGCCCGTGATTAAACACCGCCGCCGCCGCCGCTGCCGCTTGGAAACGGCGAATATTCAGCTTTAATTCCACTTAATCCCGGGCCACGATTGTAATTAGCATAACGGTAGTCCGGGCACAATGGCGCGCGAAGAAGTTATTAAACATTCCGCGCGGACGGTTACGTGTTCGGCCGGGTTGACAATTAGTTGCCGATCTCTCGCTCCGCAGTCGCTCTCCCTCTCCGTCTTTGTGCTCGACGGCTAATTAGCCCCGGCCTCGCGTGATTTATCGATCGAAGATCGTATAATTACCGCGGGATATAGACGCGAACTTATCGGCGAGAGCCGTAAACTCCCGGCGATCGTAAAGTCGGATATCGTCGCGGCCCGCGGGTTTCCTAGAAATTTGTCAAGATCTCCATCGAGGATCGACGAAAAACGAAAAGAAAGAAAAAAAAACAACAGCAGAGATGGTATCAACGTTCGCCGCGAATATCTCGCCGCAGTGGAACGATCTATTTGATGTCTATTATTATTGGGTGGGCTCGAGTGTAGCGATCATCGGTTCTTTCAACGTCGTTGTTGCATTTATATCATGTTACACTATGCTGTATTACGTTATGTTATCGGTAACCTGTTCGTGCTTATCTGCTTTTCATAACTTATCCAAGTTATTGTTTAATGGACTTTTTCTGTACACTTGCGGACAAAAGTTGAGGCACTTTCGGTATCGTTAACATTTGAATGAAATTTAATATTTTATCGAATACATGTTTTATCAAATTAAAAGTATATATTACAGTGAAGCTTTCGACGCGTTGTTTATTTTATAATATATTGTTTTCAATATTTTTCTCACACAAAATAATAACAAAAAATTTACTACACTCTATTTCGTTGACAGTATGCACATATTTTTCTGCTCTTCTATATTGCCTTTCTATTACACGTTTATTTTTCTTTTTTTCCTTTCTCTTTGCAATTTCTTAGCCATTCCTTTATTTTGCTATTCTTTTATCGCACTACAATCTTTCACTAGACGTGGCATTTGATTTTTCAGCTGCGTAGACTAATTGCTAAGATACATATTTTATCGATCCTAATATGACAACTTTCTTTTAGCACGTTGTTTTGTAACCCGAGAGTAGTGTATTGGATATTATCATTACAGTGTATTATATTATTATAGCGTGTTATTAAAATGTATTATACTACTATATAATTATACGCAATTTATAGTCCTGTAAATATAACTTTCGTGCATTGGTTAAGCCGTTAAGATCACGTGTTTACTTTTCACAAAGAATATTAACCAGCAATTTTCATACCCGCGGAATTTCATTGACGCAGGTGGAGGATTTAGAAAAATTCGTATCTCTCCGGTAGAAACGGGAATCCGTTGATGATCAACAAACTGAACCTGTAATTTTGAACCGTTTTAACAGGCAAGAAACGCGGCATCAAGTTATGACAGCCACTTTTGGACGATGTAACGCCTATTCCGGCAATTTTTGTTCCGTTTCCCTCTAATGTGTGTATTAACGTTGCTTCCAACTGTACGCGCGTGGTCGTTAGCGCAAATGACTTACTTAAAGTGAATCGTACACGTTGCGATAAATATTTGTAACAAGCTGTGATTCTCGTTGACACGTACGTCCATCGAAACGAATTTTCCTCGATCACAATAGATGGTAATTTATGTGAAAAATTGCTCCATTAATTAGCACTTGTTCCACATAGATCGATATTTACGTTTCGTTCTTCGCGATACTTTTACAATACATGTTATAAATGTTATTGTTTAATTTTGCAAAAATTCCTCCAGCTTCTGGACCACTGTGTATGCATCGCCAGAAAACATTTGTTCGACTTTGCGAGGAGTTACCCGACTTATGCATATTCTGATGGAGTTAGATCGCGATGCCGTAAAGACGGAGCAGCGATTATCTCAAAACGGAACTGCGAGTAAATAACCTAGTTGCAACTTGGCCGTGGAAATCAACCTTGTTTCTCTTATCGCGATATAACGCTCCGAGGATGAGCAAGCGCGTTATAACTCAACCGTCAAAGAAACGATATCCGATGTACCATCCTGTCGGAACAAAAGCGGAAGCCGCTCGCAGCAATTTGACTTGGCACCGGGATATTCATTTTTTTTTCTGTTTTGCCACACTGCAATTGGCTATCTCGACGGCGTGAAAGTGCATGAAATTTCTATGACAGCCGCAATTTCGCTTCTCGTCTTCTGCAGCACAAGAATCGTTACGAATACTCGAAGGAAAAGATATACGCTTCCTCCAATCCTACCGGCGGCGTTCGTAAATTATTCAACGAGGACGCGCGATTTTTTACTCACTTAATTTAAGCGTATCGAATTACGGTACTTATTTCACGGTACTCGTGACACCGCCTAATTTATCATTTTAATTGCGTTAAATATTATATTTTCATAATTACGCGAGTAGTAGAAAAATTGTAAAATCTCACTGAGATGAACGAGTCGAATCAGATTTAAATTAATTAAAATACTGTCGCGAGCGTATCACCCTGCACATATTATACCTAAAATGAGTTTCATGCAGCGATAATAATTATTCGTAAATGCGCATAATAAATACCATACGCGAGGTTAGTCTGTTAGTTCTAGACCATAATGGAGACCTTCTTTCTCAAAAAAGTCCACCTCTATAAATTTGTATCAATAATTCATTATTGCAGACAATTTCAAGAGTTCAGCTATTAATTTCAGCGATTCGTTCGGGCATCTTTGAATCGCGCGTCGTTTACAGCACGGACAATAGAATATCAGTCTAGTCGCGCCTTTTCAACAATAATCAGGATCGTATCATTTCTCACAGGCCTCGACGATAGAACTGCAATTTGGTCGCACCTTTTCGACAACAATCGAAGACGGGATTGGACGTCCTGTTCGATAAAGCATCGGGATCACCAGCGACCCGAATCGACACGAATGTACGCGTAAAAATCGCTTAATCGGTTCGAAGATCTGATTTCACACGGTCCACCGGGTTTCTTTCCGCACTTTCTGGTTAAGAGCACGTTATCGAAATCAACGATGAGTTATCCTCATCGGTCCTGAAATCTAGACCACATGGTTCCCGGAGTTAATGTACCGAGCCCGGGCCGGCAATTCCATTCCGTTCCTCGCGGCGTCTACGCGGTCCGTAACTCACCCCGTTTTTCCGGAAAACGGAGCCGTCCCATTAACCACGGGCGACGCGCGGCTTCTTCTGCTTGAATAAATCTAATCGTCACCGTCTAATTGTCGGCCATCCCGTGAATCAGCCCGACGCCGTATCTGGGTTATAATTCAATTTCGAAAGTCCCCGACGTCTGACGAGCGGCTTTTTTTTCTCTGCCGTCTCTCTCTCTCTCTCTCTCTCTCTCTCTCTCTGTCTCTCCCCCACCCGGGCCTGTGCTCTCTTTCTGTCCCGACGGTAATTGTCATCGTTCACGGGGATTCGTGGAAGTTACGTGGACAACCGACGAAAAAAGCCGGCCTGTTATAGCTTCGGGAACTGCGACAAACAGTTTTTGACGCGCACGGCTGCTCTCTGAACCGCGTCGTAATCGTTCTTTGGCACATACCTGCCGGTCCGTACGGCGAGCACCGTGTCTAGCACTCCCGAGCACCGTCCTGGAACGAGCACTTTGTTAACAATAGATATACAGTTACTCGCATTAATATTCGAACGTATGCTACTATTTCTGTATCCGCTACGCCGCGTAAGGCGAGATGATTTAGACGTCCCGACGTTTATTGTACAACAATCATTTGTTACAGATTAACGCTAGAATGACCGTGTATTAAAGCTGATTAGCGGACTGTGGATCTTCGCGCGAAATATGAATTACCTGTGTCGGCCGCAGGGGGTATTGTGAAAATGTCTTATCTTGAACAAAAATGCTGGAAATCGAGTCCAACTATTCCTGAAATATCGAGGTAATTTAATTAATTGTTAATCGAATAATTAGACATTCCTTTCATACAGATCGGAACCTCTGTTAACTGATTAATGTAAAAGTCTAGCGATAAATAAAATCTGTCACTTTTTTGTATATGAAAACTTTATATGTACAGAGAGCGATTTGAACGAGCTACTGCTAATTTAACACCAGCACAAGCTATTATTTCTTAGATAAAAGTTAAATAAAAATTTAGTTGCCGGTGTCAGCGGAGACTGTTTAATGTTTCTTCTGAATTAACATATATAGCACAAATTTATTTGATCTCATAATAATGAATTATAATTAGGGCAATTTATCCAATTATTGGTTGCCTAATTTTTCCATACCGTCTAGAAAATGTTATTAATCTAAGATTTATACGTCCGTTCAAACTTCTCAAACGTATTTACACGTTGATCTTTATGTTCATTCTAGTTTCGTTCCACTTATTCCATATTTTATAATAAGCTGAAATTACTACCTACGTACAGCTGTTATTTAATTCTACTTTGTGCAGCTGCTTAGTTCTTATCTGCAGCTACTCCACCTCGTTAATGTCTTCCCGGAGCAAATAGATTATCGGATCATTTTGAATCGTCGTAGTCGCGAATAATTTCCGATCGGAGCGTTCAAGAGTAATTACACTGTCGTTCTTGAAAAACTCGAGATATCAAAGAATTTGAAAAATACTTTCACCGAAATAATATAAAATATATCGAAATATTATTTCGTACCAGCGTCCAGAGACTATTAATTATTCAATCAAATGATTTATCTATCTTCATATTAATATAAGATAAAACTAACTGAAATTGTAACTTTTGCTACGCAACATTTTAAAAACCTTACTCTTACTACTTAGCAGTTCTGACGTTAATGATAGGCAGTTTATTAATTAAATTAACTAGAATCACATGGAATCCAATATGTCATTTAAATATTTTATTTCGACTTTTCTTGAAACATACAAACGATTTCCGTGGCATTCATTAGGTATACCTGAAAGTTCCGATCGTCTGTGAAGCGAAGGAACACGATAAATTTTTCATACATATTTTATTTTTCAATATAATTTCCGTCGTCACTTGTAACCTCTTGCCAGCATGGTCACAATTCGTAGATACCATTTATAAAAAATATATGCCTTAAATTGTCACGTGCATACGTTTCCGAGTACGCGCGAAATGATATCCGGCAGAACTTTCTGCTAGACTTCATATAAATGTTAGAATTCTTTGTAGAAGGTAGATCCTGGAAACGAGTGCAAGGTGCAAAACTTTCCACTGCTATTGTCTTCTTTTCCCCTATCTAATAATTACGCCGAAAGCGAGCACCACCGGCTAATAAAACGAGCCGACGTTCTGCCGCGAGACACGACAGCGCGGCTCGCGTGTGCTGAAATGATTCCCCGGAATATCAGCAGGAAACCCGGGTAGTTCGATAAAAATCAGTGAAACGGATTGCACGTACGTACAGCCGGCCGTTGAACAGTCCCGCCAGCGGACGATGAAAGCTCGTTCGGCAATTATTTCGTTTCCATCGCACAAAAACGGCTCGCAGCCAGCGATTCGAGCGTCAGATAGCGTCCGGGTAATTTTGGCGAGCATTTGGGACTGATAATCGCTTACCCGAATGAAATCGAGGTTATAAATAAATAAGGTCCCTCTCCTCGTTTTGCGCCCGGCCCCCGGCCGTCCGCGCGCCTCTCTCGCAGAGGAAGTTTCTCTCCCATCTTCTCCTCTCGTTTCTCCTATCTCCGACCGTTGTCGACGAAGCTACTGTCTCCTTGTAATTGGTCATCATCGTTAATACGCCGTTAATATATTACGTTAACACGCGTTAAACGTTCCCCTTTGATGCACGCCGGACGATCGATCACGGGCGGCAAGCATCTGAAACGACGGCGTCCATCACGGGGATTTCATGTTTAATACGGTAATGGTTTATAAACGATCAACGGGCACGCCGGTCGCCCAGTTCCCGGCGGATCGCCGATTTATTTATTAACTTCCGTACACGATGCTCCTGCCAAGATTAACGTCGCCCATATGGAGGTACACTCGGAAGCAACGTTCTCGGGTTTCACGTGTCTGCTTAAGAAAATGAAGCATCAGCAGTTCGCAACGTAATACGGCGGGAGCCTCTTGATGGAATCGGTTCGATCGAAACCTGTTTAATCCCCGAATGCTGCTCGTAAATTATACTTTAATCGGCGGATCACGTTTCATTTGAAATGTCTCTTTTCGGAGATATTCATCTTACTGTACGAATGGAAAGACGTCAGGAAAATAATCAGAACGCACGAGAACGGCGAATGTTTATTCGGGCCAACGTGACTGCGCCTTTTTTGTCAGAAATGTGACCGACGATAATTAGCATTATTCATAATTTTATTTATGAGGCCACTTTTAAGGCGCTCTTTGCTTAATGGCAGGAGATGGTTATATGTATTGCTATTTATCGGTTCAAAGAAAATTAGTGAATAATTGTTCGCAATAGATGATTTCATAAAAATAAAAATTCAAAGTTCATTTATGGCACAGACATATAAATTGACTGTCCTTGCAATAGTTAAGTTAATAAAATTATTACGATCTGCTCTGTACTGAAAACTGTAGCTTCAGTCATGCAAATTGACAAGAATGATTCTCATCTTAGTAGAACGCGTAACAAAGTAACAGAATTCTCTAAATAAAATATCGCCTCGAAGCAAAACCGTCGCTCCAGTTTTTGCAACTAGTTACAGCTAAATCAGGCGTGTGTGCACGTCGGAGTGATCGTAGTCACGGCGGGCAAGAAGCCGATCGTGTGTAGCAAGAAGAACCAGAACATCTCGGACGGAACCGTTAGTACGATATCTTTATTGGTTCACGTCCGAAAGTTTCGTGCGTCCTCCGTGAGGATTTGGCGACTCGGTTCCGGTTTTTCTGGAGCAGAAGTGATCGGTCACGGCGCGACTCGGGATCCGAAAAAGTTCGAGAAACATCCGTTTTTACGGGGCCACGGTGCAGGATCTAATTGAAGCCAGCCCCGCGCGGTAAGTGAAATGAAATTAGGGTCCGAAATTCGGCTGGCGAACGAGCGACTGTTTTTTCTCAATCACGGGATTACCGCGTTTTTTTTTCGGGGTCAAAAACACCGGTTCCATCGGATTCGCAAAACTTTTAGGGAACACACGTCCGACAACCGATTTTTCGAAAGTGGATTAATTGCCGGTGTGTTACGAAGACACGAGCGCGTTTAAATTAGGCTCGACACAGAGGTCGGGGACACGATGTTAATTTTGCTGTGTGCGACGAGAACATGGATTACGCTGTAATCACATTTTCGAGTTACAAGTATGTACGTTCATCTTGTTATTGCCATGGTAAATCTCGCGATACGTATTCGCACACGCTCCAGAATAATTTTCGAGGAACGCTCAAAAACATACTGCACCCATCGTTTTCCATAAAATGTGCACGGTCTCGAAGACTATTTTTATTCAATAATTCGTAAAACTATTTTACTCAACTATTAACCAAGATTTCAACCAAATAGAATGTTCTTTTAGGATTGAATTTTTATTGTCGAAGCCTAGGAATGAAAGCGAATGAAGACATGCAAGCAAAAGAATTACCTCATTTTATCGGTAAAATTATTAACGCCGATGAGGTGTTAATTACCGCAGCTATAAAAGATAACGTAACGCATTGAATTAACGACTGTCAATTTGTAGAAAGATGTATTCGACTCGTGGTAGCAACACAGAATCTTCGTTCGTCTTTTAACAAACGAACAATTCGAAAAATTAACACCTCGCGCGCTTCGAACATCTCATACTCTCGTTAATAGCTTTCGTGATGAATGAACAATAGCGTAATTGCTGGATCGGAACATCGAGAATTTCGAAATCGACTGAAAAGTTGACCGACTAAATCAGAGTACAGTTTTAAGCCGCGCTGATAGGAACGCGGCGTTCTGTCTTCGTTGCCTACCATTATTACCGTCGCCAGCCGCACAGTCTACGGCAATCGGGCAAACGTTGGAGCCGGGCAATCATAAATTCTGCGCCGCGCTATAATGGCCGGCGATTTGTCGTGTCTTTTATAATTATATTAGAATTTATACCGGCGGGTCGTGCGGGTATCTTTCCGCGTTGTCGGCCTCGCCGGGGAACGAGTCGTGTTCCTTGTCGCCGATACCTCACGTTTGCATGCTTAATACGCGGTTTTTACCGTTTAATCGCGGACGAAACGCACTCTTATCCGCGCGAGCAAATATCACGAACGCAATCGTTGCGGCGAACTTTGCTTCTGCGCTGCTTATTTCATTTTTACGGCATTTTCGGAAGCGGATGAAAAAGTTCGCGATCGAATTAAATGAAATCCGGTCGGGCGGTTCATTTTCAAGACAATTTTCTGCGTTCCTTTGTCGCTATTTTTACGCTACATTCAATTGCGAACTGTCTCGGATCTTGGATACTAAAAATTAATTACTCGTATTTTATTGTTTTTACGACGGAAGGTTGTTAAGTTGTTTAGGGTTAAATTACACTTTAATATCTTTGCAGGAATTGTTTATTCGCGCTAGTTTTTTGGTTGCCAGTGTTGCCGTATATTTTTTTAGCACAGTTGTCTCCGCTCGCCTTTTACATTAATCGTTGTGAGCTACTACGTAATAAACGGAACGTTTTTATCATAATCGATGCTTGTAAATACTATCTCAGACGGAAGGAACTGCGATAAAAGAGTAGACAACGACTAAATCCTTCGCGAAGTCGAGCAAACTGTCAAAGTCGGTGCAACACGTATTTCTTCAAAACAAAAGAAAATAGCATTTTTCAAGAGCTAATTTGATCTTTTGACACGTCAGAAAGCTGGACAAAATTCACGATTGACAGTCGATACTAGTCAGTGACGAGTCTGCTGTCACGGTCAGCATCCCCTTCGGTCGGCGGCCGGAAAAAGCAGTTGCCGAGATTAGCGGAGAACGTGATCACGATCACCGCGAACTTCCCGTTAAAACAGCGTCAAACAGTGTTCCAGCGCCGCATTCCGTATTGTCCGATTTTTCCATTAGCTGGCGAGCCTACACGGTATTTGACGAACGAGAGAGGCTTGCGGCGCGGCACGGCATCGACGCGTTCAATATGAAATCGTTACGAAACACAGGCGCGACTTTGCTTTTTACATTCCACCCTCCCTCTCCCAGGACGGATTGACAGGCCGGTGACCCAGCTATTACCGCCGCGAAACAGATTATTCCACATTTTTATCGTTCGCTTCTCAATTAAGTCGGCGTCGCTGTCCACCCGATCGAATTCTGCCTTTCCATGCGCACACGTCGTCGTCCAGGAACGGCCAGCGTCTCGCCCTCGTTTCCCTTCTCATTTATTACCATTATTGTTATTACGCCCATAATCTCCGAGTCAGTCAACGAGATATCGTCGCAGGGACAGCTCCGAGCAGACACGGTGTCGGTGGATAATGGTCTGTGACTTCTCGGGCTCTTTATAATGCAAATTGCGCGAATTCTATCCGTACCGTGTTCCCCACCCCGTGGTTCGCACCACCACCACCACCACCACCACCACAACCGTCGCCGTCGCCGCCGCCACCACCACTTGTGCTCCACCCGCGCAATCGTTCTGTCCTTCTCCGGCCTCGGCAACCCCTTTGCGCAGCGTCCTTGTCGGTTCTCTTTGACCCTTCCACGATCTCCGTCCCGTGTAATACTTCCCTTCCCTTCTTTTCCCTCTCCGATTCCGCGAGCACGTACGATCGCACGATCTATCCACGGCGAAAAATAAAGAGCCGAGCGCGATCGTAACGAAAAGAACTGGAAAGAAAAAGAAAAAACCACGTCATGCAACCGTCCGATCTCATATCTGCCGGTAGATAACATCGAATTCCTTGCGGCGGGGCTCACCCACTCTCGCGCGGTAGACCGCGGCCAGCCTACGAACTACAAATAAATGCCGCCGTTAACGTTTATCCATAAATCAATTTAATCGTGCGTACAGAACGATAGCCATCGCCGTGCTTCAACGTAATCGTCCCAACGCAACGGGCCGCGTCGCTCGCCGCCTTGCTCAGCACGCGTACACACGTTATCGTTCGAACGTGCCCGATCGGTCGTTCGGCGAAACAATAATCCTTGCCCGGCTGCAACTACCGCGATTCGCCGCGGACTCTTCGAACAATTGATTGGGCCGACTAAGACCGGGACCGAATTGACGGTAATTTTTTTTTTGAAATTTAAAATTTTAATTTGAGATTTAAGAACACTATGATATTATTTTTCGTCGAGTTGGGCGATGCCATTTTTAAATATATTATTTTTATTGCCAGGAAATGCATTTTAGACAATGACTGCACGGTGATAATGGCTAGATAATAGCGAAACTGCTCCATTCAATAATCTATTGAGACAATTAAATTTGACATTGATTACAGAACGCATTTCTCAATTATGTGTGTATTTCCTGGCCAATCGTTGTCGATAATCCAATAATAATTCTAACATGTATTGTTATTCGACTGTGCATTTTTATACAAAGAAAAAATGGTGGATTTAAATCCAAGGCATTTTAAAATATTCGTTCTTCCTTGGATAACTTCAATTGACACTGAATTTAAAGAAAAAATTTATTATTAAATAAAATTCATCATTAGTCACTCAATGTGTCGTATTGTAATCAGAAATGTTCACCAGTATTTCTAAAACAACGAAATACCACAGCGTCTGAGAATGAAACGAAACTTTTTAAAACATTTCTAAAACTTTGAAACATTTTTAAGATATAAAAGATTGGCACAAAACATTTTCTCCCCGATTGTCACAATGTAGATACTTCGAGATCACAGAAGATACGAAATTGAAAAATAAAGCCACCTTCGCCCGCGCTCTAAGAAGTTGCAACCACCATTAAAAACCCCCATCGGACGTCAAATTAGATTTAGAAATAACAGGCCGCCTCGTCTTTTGTCTAAAGAGCGAGTTCCGTGACCAATCAAATACTTTCTACCGTCGGTGCGCGTGTTCACATAGGTGTGCAACAACGCGAGCGCACGCGCGCGTATTCGCGCAGTCCCGGCAGGAATAGCAGGGCAACACGTCTCTTCCCGTCCCCTGGGCAGCTAAAAAGCGTAATCGAGATCAACGTTCTTCGGGCGGGCAGCCCGCAGTTATTGATGTTAACGTCGACGCCGGTTCGTTGTACAATTATTTTATCACTGGCGTGCTCGACGAAGCCCAGCCTCGGTTTCCTTTTTTCCCCCCTTATTTTTCCGGTTCCCCTCTTCCTTTTTTCCAGCGGCGCGGCGCTCGCTGGTTCGATTATTACGCGGGCAAAAAATGATCGATAAGCGAGCCGGCCGGGCTTGCGGTGACCGCTCGCGAAACCCGGACACGGACACGCTTTAAGAGCTGTTTATCGCGGCGCAATTTTTTCTCCCCCCGAGCACTCTCCGCTCCGATCCGTTGCGCGAAAAAATGATTGATAAGTAGCGTGGTCGCCGGGGTTCGCGGCTCGGTAATGTCGAAATCAGGGCAACGCGCGAGTCGCCTTCTTTCGTAACACCGCGGAGAAGAAACGGAGAAGTCGAACGGTTCTTGCCGCGAAGATCGGGCCGCTCTTCGGGTCGCGTTAATTAAACTAAGAATTGGGGGAGGCGTAAAGCTCCTCGCTCGAGAACACGTCCGCGTTTTATTCTTTCGCCAAGTTAGTCGAATAACGCGTTTAATGTTCATTGAAATCTACTTACGAAATCCTGAGTTTGGAACGCAAGATGCTTCGTTGCTCTTTCCCTTTAGTAATTTATTCGCTAACAATTGAAATATTGGCTCGTTCGGTAAGTAATCTCGTCGATTTCGGTAATTTTCGTGTTTACCAGAAAAATGGCGTTACGTAAGCTAATTAAAACAGGGATTAAAGTAAGATAGAAACAGCGCATCTGAAATATAAAAGAACTCGAGAATGTGAAAGTTAATTCCATTTTAATTAGCTCACGTGTTTGAACAGAGAATACGCTTCGCAAACAATTGAATAAGAACTATGAAATTATTCAATTACCATTCTTTTTAATAATTTCATTTTGATCAACTTGCTCGTTATCATTTCTAAGATACCGTAAAACTTGATCGTCCACCAAATGTTTTATGAAAATTGGAAATACCATTGTGTTCAAAATATGAAAGAATTATTTGCAAAAAAGTGGTATCCTGAAATGGTCCGTTCGCGTCTGTTTCAGAAAGAAAGGGAAAGTCGTGTCAGCAAACTAGTTTCTAATTAATGTCAATTAATGTTACTTTCTAGTTCCTTGTAGCCGTAGAATTCGGCACGGGCATCCATGGGAAAATATCGACATTTTCCGGTCGATAATTCTCGCGATGGAGAATAATGGGTCCGAAAATATCATGCAACGTATCGCGATTAGGTTCTCATTAACTTTTTACAGGCCGTTGCTGGGAATAAGTGGCCCGTGATATATCGCAGAGACACGTGATCATTCATTTCGCTCGAAAGCGTCAATGGACCTCTGCCGGTTCACAATTATGTAACGCGCGTTCCCGTCTATTGTACAGAATGATAATGGGAAATCTTTAACAATTAATAACGGACCCGGTTATCCGGCGTTGTCCGCGCACGGAACGCGTCGATATAGTCCGAGAGACACACCGGCATGAGATCATAAATAATTACGGTGATAAATCCGCGATTGCATTTCGCTGATTTGTTTCATCAGCGAAAAATGTTCCGTTCTTGCGCCGCCTTTATCACGGGTCACGTTTTCCTCGAGGTCCTGGTTAATCGAGCTTCAAAAGGCTCGCTACGTGTTGCACGGCGTTATGTAACATCGGCACGACGGCGACGTGCACTGGAACAAAAATAACGCGGCTTTCGTTAATACGGTAATCGCGATAAAAAATTTACACCGGAATTCTTCACATTCAAAGGGAGCCTGCGATAGATACCACAGATTGTAGAGCTCGGTTTCCGGATTTCGAAATTTACTATAGTACACCTTCGAGGACGAGAGTCACATTGTTTTAAAAAAATTTGATCTACTATGATCCTTACGTGTTTTATAATATTGATGTAAGTACAAATAATATGTTCTAATTGGTAATAATAATTTTTATATTAGTATTTTACTATCCTATTCTATTTAAACCGCATTTCTATAGTTGTTTAATCAAGGTCTTGTTTCCCTAATAATACTTTCGCTGGACGATTTAAATTATCGTTTAATTGTCAGCTTTGCAGAATTAATCTCTCGAATCAGAAATATGCCGGTCAGAAAAAGGTAATAGCTGGAAGATAACTTTTTGGGAGGACCATTAACTTCATCGACGGGACGACGACTCCTGCCGCATAATTCCCGACGATGCGAACCGCTGATAAAAACAATTATTGCGACACGGCCGTGTTTTTGTATCCCGCTTGCGCCCGCGAAATGAAATATTGCATTCATAGCACGGTGGCTTCGTTAACCGTCAGGCTGCTCCATTAATCAAACGGACACGCGCACGAAATTCCGGGGGCCAGCCGATACGTCTCATATTTCTCGTTTAATTAATTTGTCCGAAATATTCCCGGCGCGTCCGCAACGAACGGCAAGGAAAGTCTTCATTAAGGAGCCGAGACGCCCAGCGCCGCGCCACTGTAGATCTTCGCGAGTAGCCCGCCCGGTTTCCGGTTTCGTTTCGCGTTTCGAATCGCCGCTTCTTGTCTCGTTTCGTTTGTCGCGCGACCGACGTGGCGAATTATCAGCTGAAACGGAAACGGCGAAAGATTTTTAACGGGGGTCCCCGCTTCTCGTGAAACGGGCCGCGCCACCTAATTGCGGATATCTTTTGCCAGCGGCGTAAGCAAGAAGCGGATTCTTGGCCGCTTTGACGCCGCTGGAAACACTGCCGTAGCGAAAATTCCACCGATCCCGGTGAAATGCTCTCGAACGATATCGAGCCGTGGAATCCGCTTTAATCGATCGCGCGCGTATTTCGTTCCTGGAAACTCTGTGTCGCAACGGTCACTGTCTCCGCCATTTGTTACCGCGCTCTCTCCGGTCCCTTTTTTTTTCTCACCGACCGTAGAACCATCTGATAGACCGAAACGGGCCGCCACGAATTTTCCGCTTAAACGTCGAGAAGAAATTACTCGGTCACTTATTTGCGTCGATTGAACTCGATCGAATTCTGGGACCGCGTTCTTGTTTCTGCGGTCCGGACAAATAAATATGCGAGCGTCTTTTAAAACGAGAGCAGACGATATCAAAATGATAAGGTTGAAGAGCCGAAATTTTTTATTCTTCCTGTCGTTCCATCCAACTGCAAGGCTCGCGGAAATTTCTTCTGTACATTATTCAACGAACTTTTATCGTCTTAAAAATATTTACATTGTTTGGTCAAAATTTAAGACTGTTAATATTTTATTCGAATGACGATATAAGTGAGATAGACTGACAAAAGAATGTTCGACTCTTTATCTTTAGAATAAAATGAAATCATCTTAGTCCGACTTTTCAGCAGCGTAAATTAAATGGAAGTTGATTTACCAAGCGGACGATACGAACGTGCGAATGCCGAAATAAAATCGGGGATCGAGGATTATCGTGGACCATCGGGGGCTTCATCGGGATCCGAATAAAACGAGGGGATCGTTAAAATTTATTGGGCCCCATGCTGCATCGTTTTTTGGTTATTAAGAATGTAATACTTACGAGCGAAACTGCAGTTCGTTCACGTTTTACCCGCAGTTCATTTACGGTCTTCTTGTTTCGTTTACCTTTTAGCCTGATCCCTCGATTTATGGGTGGTCCGTGTCCGTGCAAGAGAAAAATGAATGGCGAATTATTCAGATTTTCGGAGTAGTCGTTAAAAGTCCGCGGATCGGGGCAACTTGTTACGCCACTGGGGCCCGGCCGAACCCGAATTTGTGACCGGAGCCAGCGGTAACGATCGGTTAATGAGGATAACGTCGATCATTAAACGAAATCCAAGAGGAAATGCCTGTGGAATCCATGCTGACATCTCGAAAGAAATTGGGCTCCTTTCATTAACCTTGCGCGGAAGTTCTGGGTCGGAACGTGGTCGCGAGAAAACCTGGGCTGTCGACGCCGGGTCTTCGACCGATTATTTTATCTGTGTTCCATTTATTCGTTTCCGAAATTCGCTAGTTCATCGGCTGTGGAACACTTAAGATAATATCGACATTTCGTGCGTGAAATGTCTTCTTTACTAACTTAAACACCAGCTCACTACGATCACATGCAAAACTTTGTATTTACGTTATCAAATGTTCAATTTTGAGCAGGAATAAAATAAACAACGAGCAATAATAAAAATTGTGCTTTATTAATTATTAGTTCTTGTTTATGGACGACTGCTCCGAGAATTCGTATATCGCTTGAACTATTAATTAAATTTAATTTTTTAATTTGACTTGACATACTGTTAAGTGTAGTAGGTATATGCATAAAATATTGCAGATAAGGACTGATGTATAGTAGACAAAGTGAACGTAGCTTTTGAGATATTAACGCGCGGTAAAAGTGACGTTGCTCTGGTGACTTCAACGCGTGGGTAAGCATGACTACGACCAGAAAGCTTAGAATACTTATAGAATACTTTACATAGACGACTGAATTGTCATTAAAAAAGTAGATAATTTGTGAGTTTTAACGCTTAATTTGCAACACAATTATTTCACGATACTCTCCGCGGTCGAAATTATATAATAATATGACATTATAAAAATATAAATATATATATCATATTTACCAGAAATATATGGAGTTTTAATAATATCTACCAGCTTGTTACGTAACAATTCATTGAACGTGCATCTCCCATTGAGGAAGGAAAATATAATTATAACGAATTAATTACTTGTTGCTCAAGTTTCGCCGCCATTGTAATTAATGTCTAAATAAATGGTGTCACGATATTATGGCCAGGTATGACCGCAGAATATTACTTTAATACTATCACGCATTTATACCCTACTTAATTTAACAGTTTAATTCATCGAACGAAATATTTTCGCATTTTGAAACAGGTAACAGAATATTCGCCTACTATTAAATACTTGCGGTAAATTATTCTTGGTTCGTGAATATTTCTGTATTTATAGCTCGTAAAATTTTTTCTGAGACAGTAAAACGTAATGTTGAGTTGCGTAAATTTTTGGATTTTTTATGCTCAAGGACTACAGTTATAGGAATTAAAATTCTGCCTAGATCCGTTTTCGTCGAATTTGTTTGCGAAAGTAGAATTAATAAATTTGTAAATCAAATTGCTAACTGTTTTACTTTACCACGAAATTCGTAGCTGTAGTTTTTCATCTACATGCAGCCATCTCCTTTCCCCTTTCACAGTATCAGAGAACCTATAGAAAATTAAATAAATTTGAAAAATCAATAATAAATTATTATATTCTCTTAAACTTATTTCTAAGTTCTATTTCATATTCCTTCGAGTATGAATCAAACTCAGCATACGTTCTCAACGAACAAACTTCAATAAATAGGTGAACTAAGTACATAAGTGGCAAACACTTATAACGTAACATGTATTTTCAACAGTACGATGCCATAAACATCGCAGACATTACCTAAATTGAATTACAAAAATTACAATAATTACAAAATTGTAATAAGCAAAAATTAATCCTATTTTCGCCGCAATGAATTGTTCAGTTAAGAAAGAAATTGCATGTTCCACCAGTTTTAATTTAAAAAAAAAAACCATCGACAAATATGAAAATTTGCAGTCTATTTCTTAATTCCAACCAATCCGTAAAACGGTCTAATTTCGCATACAAAGTCGCAAGAAGCAACGCGGCGAGCCGGCCGAACGGTAGCTAATTTCATTTACGAGCAGAGAGAATAACAAACAACGTTGTAATTACTTCGTGCCACGCGGAACAGCGTTCCCAATCATGCCGGACGTTAACATAATCCCCGATGCGGCCGGGCTGTAACAAGAATCAATGTAAGAAGACGCCGTGAAACACGCATAACTTCTCATTTCCAGTGGCAACCGCTCCCAGCGCCGTTTCTTTTTAGCTTTCATCCATCACGGTCGTCCCGACAATTACGATGAAACAGCAAAACTACAAAATCTTCGATCGCCGGCCGGTGTTGAGCCGATGGTGCGCGGCGTAACCCGCTCGGCGCGTCGCGTCGGTCTCCGCTCGACTCGGCACGGCGCGTCACCGCATAATAATTCGGTTGGGCAGGCGAAGCGAGCAAAGCGGCTCTAATTAAGCTCGCGATGGAAACGTCGCAGTAAAGCGCCCGAGTTTATACATCTTTCGCGGGACGCGGCACGTTAATTAACGACGCGTAGGCCCCGCGTCATAATAAAGCGACGAGTCCCCCGCGGATTTTTAACGCGTCCAAACACGCGCACGATCTCGCCGTGGATTAAGTCGGCCGTGATTTTTCGTCGACGACGGGTTAATCGCATCGACGCTCGCGCGCGCGCACGCGGTTTTCATGCCGTGATCCCAGAAACCGGAGAACCCGACGATCCGCGGAGCCATGCTAGTTTGTTGTAATTATTCCCCGCAAAAACGGAATACAAGATGAAGGCGGTGATAAGCCGCGTGTTTTTGCGGCCCGGTCCGGTGCGTGTTCGCCGCGAACTCGGACTTTCTTATTCCTGTCATCCATTAGTTTTGCCACGTCTATTAAAGGAACGCGGCACGGCCGTGCTCGGGGGCCCCTCTTCTTCCTCCGCCGGGTACATGCATTAATGAGTAGGTGCATCGCGGAACCGGGCCTAATCAGCCCGGGATCAATCCGCGAGCAACCGCTGTCGTATCAAATTGAACGGCGATTTTTACGGTTGCCACACCGCGCGCGATCTTTTTTTCACGATTCTTGTCTTCGCGATAACTCACGCGGGACCACTCGGTACGCGCGAACAGAAACACGCTGATCGGCCCGGCCGATTAACATCTTTTCGAGCGTTGCAACTTGTTCTCTTCCGTTTGGTCTTCCAGCCAGTGATTTTTCCAGGGGAACCTTCTAAAAAGGAAGGGATATCGTTGTTCGCGATTAAAATTCTTTACGAATTTTCACGTTTTCGAAGATGATGGCTTTTATTCACAATTAGACTATGGGAAAACAAATTTTTAATTTTCTCTTTCACAGTGATTACACATTGACAAGTGTTGACTACTGTCTATAATATTATAAGTATTTATAGCGAAATAACAAATCCGATTATTTATCCAAACTTTAGTATATTGCACCAATTTATCGCGTCCTATTAAATTCATAAATAAAAGGAATATAATAGTACAAGCCATTAGTGTTTTTACCGTTGAATAACGAAGCGAATATGGTAATAATAATTGTAGAAACATCAGCAATGCAATTATCAGTCGGTATAACTTGATCTATCGACTGGCATTTGCCAGCGAAGAAAAATCCCGATGAAAATTGAATTACTCAAAATTCAACTATTCCCGGCTCGGTGCTTTCACCTCGGTTAAGGTAAGTCATCTGTGGTCGCATGGCCGACAATTACGTAATCTCGTCGAATTTCCGCTTCCTGAAGCGTCTTGATCCGTGTCAGTACGTTTGTACGAGTCACTTTACCTAGTAATTAACACGACCGTCCGACGTCCTAACACGACGAATTAAGACGCTGAAAGCGACGATGAAACTCCGTGATCCCCCTGGCCAGGAATTATCATTATGGTCGAAATGATCTGCATTCCACGGGTTTCAACACATTCGTGCCTGGCTGTAATGACGGCATGGTTTCCCATCGCGTCGTCCTTGACGCGGGTTGTCATAAATAATATTCATAAATTAAATGCTCGTAACTCTGCCTCTAAGCTAAGTTTCTCGAGACAACCTGATCCCGCGTTTTGCTTCGCGTTACTTCCCGGCGACGCGATTCGCAAAGTAAAAATGCCTTTGCAATTTCAATATAATATAAATTCATGAACGCGATAGAAAGCTACGTTTAAATTGCGAATTTCGAGAGTTTCTGTTCATTATTTAAATCTTTCTAAGAGATTTACTTAATTGATATTGTAATTCGTTAGAAGATCTTTTTATTTATTTTTTAGATTAGATTCTTTTAGATCTAACATTGCAATTAATGCAGAAAATTATAATTTTGCAATTTTTAAAATTTTATTCACTTTCAGTGGATAGAATGTCAGGCGTATTACTAAAAAGAGTACCGTGAAATGAAAAATAAAAAATTCACGTGTAAGTTTATGTTAAAAATAGTTACTTTTAATAAGAATATCGTTTAGTTTCATCGGAACCGTTTTAGCCGATTGGAATTTTAATTTTGTATGAGAAGTATTTAAAAAGCTATAGCAAGCTTTATATGTGCGCTGTAAACGGTTCTGTATTTAGATCGCAGGATTGTAAAAAAATGTGATCGGTAAATAAATGATATAATACGGGCGCGATTACGGCAAGCCTGAAATAGCTAAACGGAATCTCGAGTAAATCCTCGATAGATCGCTTGGAATTTCAGCACCGTTTCAAACGATAACGACCAAATTGCCGCGAAACGTTCGTTTTTATTCTAATTCTTCCACCATCTTGGCAAAACACTGAAAGATCTCTGCCTGGACAAGCGATTTCGACTTTTTCGCGGCAAGCACGATGCCGCAGCCACGGCGGCCAAGTCCGCGATGCTCCCGTTGTTCTTGCGCACCTTTTTCTTGCGAGTTTGTGATCGACCGTGCCCCATTTCCCCGTAATTGGAGCGACCCTCGGTACGAATTTTACGGCCCCTTAATTGCAAGAAAGAAAGTTTGCACGCATGTCGCCAGTGTGCATACCTTTTTGCGAGTCGCCAAACAAATGGAAAAAACGTCTTCTCTCTCACGATGGACATGCGCTCGTAACCGATATATTGGGAACAGTATTCTCACGCGACGGACAACTTATAGAAGAACCGTGGCAATTAGAACGATGTGTCGCGCTCATCATCCAACAAGATTAATCACATAAAGATAACTTTGAGAAATCGGGTTTCTCGGAATGGTTGCTTATGGCCGCCATTTTGTCGTACCGTCGCGGCGTTTTCAGCGATTTTAAATGATGTTAGAAATGTTAGATTCGATGCAAAATTGATGCGAACGATTAATTTAAGTATGTGTCGATCAAGCGCTGTTAAACATTGGTAGGTATTGGTAAACATTGGTAAGCTTATAACTATAATAGATCGCAGGGAGCGCGACGCGATTAACAATAATAATTATAAGCAACAATAAACCGTAGATTCAATCAACTTCGTGGCGATTTCGAAGCCGTTGGAAGCGACAATAAGTAGGCCTTGAAGAGAGATTGCAAAAGCGTGATTGTTTTTAAATATAATCGTTCGATCAGCGTACCGGCCGCGCGCGTACAGAAATATGAAAATCTTCCCGTTGGCCTGTTAATCGGACAAAGGATTTGCGAAAGGCACGGTTAGAAAGCTGTAACGAGATTAGAAATTTTAAAGAAAGGTTGCCGACCGCGAAGATGAAAACGCCGATAACGTCTACAATGTTGATCGCGTTTAGTATTAACGCGATGCGCCGACGGGCAGGCCGGCGTGTTTCGACGGGATTTTTGCCGTCCTGCGGTTACGCACGGTCTCTTCGCGGCACGATAGGGAGGTTCAAGGTTCGTGCGAACCAGTCGGGGACAATAACTGTAGATACAGGCTCGATAGCCGGTTATTCGAGAAAAAAAAAGAGTCATTAAGCAAATCATTCTTTGGAACTATGCACGCATGAATTATTCATGCACCGCTCTTCTCGATAATTCTTCGAAACGATGGAAAGTGAAACCTTCAGTCAAGTTCATCGACGTTCCTTCGACGATAGAAGTCGACGAACGTCGCCGGACAGGATTCTCGACCGTTTGATGATTCTACGAATGTTCTGGGCGGAGCAACGTTGCATGCTACAGAAACCACCGGCTGAACTCACTTGTTCATCGTTAATCGCATTTCTAAATCTTTAGAAACACCGTGCAACCATTTTTTTGAACAATTGTTTCCCATTTAAGGACGTTGAAGCATAATATGCTTTCCTATTTCCTTCTGCGAATTTTTCTAGATTGTACGATCTTAGCAAGAATTATTGAAGTAATTTTTGGGAACATTGAGACGCTTGAAATCGTGAAATGAAAAACTTTAACAGCGATTTATTCTTTTAAAATGTACCGTACTCAATTTTAACAATTGGCCGATTGTTAAGTAAATCCTAGACATATTGTTACGGCGGTCAATATCAACAATATCAATAGAGACAGGAATACTGAGGCATCGAGACGTCACTTGCACGTGCAGGTATAGAATTTTTTATTTTTTAACATGTACTATACACATTTGTCATTCGCACGTGTTTGCTGGTAGATGACAGGTGGATTTACTTTAATGCTCAGGGATTCAGGTTTATAGGTTTGTAGGTAATATCTACTTTTTACGTTCATTTATATGGTGTGCGACGGTCTTAAGGATAAAGTTGCATTCACTTGTACTTTAATCATGTTGCACGATCTTCTGTGTTACTATGCAAACACATTTTCTCGGATGCATCATTGCAATCTAAATGATTGAGGTAACTCTCCAGCTGTCAATTGTATAGTTGTTTGGACGCACCAAACTGCAAGCAACAATGCTGGAAAATGATATACCTTGAGCAACTATTATTCCTTCTTAACCCTTGCATGCAGAACTGAAACGTTGTGCAATTTTTCTTAAACATACAATGTTTTGTTCACGATTATCTTATTTATACAATACGATCTCTTGTTTTATTTTGTGAACTTATTCTTCCGAATGTATTATTCTATTACTAAAAGTTCTTTTTCAAACATAGACATGATAGACTAATTATTAGACTCTTCTCTCTTCATAAACTACTCTCACATTGTCTTGAAAAAGCAAAACATTTTATTTAAAAAAAAAAATTATAAACTTAAATTTGTATGTTTTTACTGATATTTAAACAAAATCTTATATTTCCATGTTTCTATCGTCTACTATTTCTAATACAGATGTATACGACTATGCTATTGTTTAAACGTCGCTGCGTATAATTAAATGATACAGCAGCCGTAGCGTGGAACACAATAATGGCATTGGGAATAATTAGACGAGCGAACGTATACATAGCTCGAGCAGAAACTAAAGGATCGACTTTGTCAAACCGCGACAAGTGCAGTTTCAACAAGCTGTCGCTCTTAGGAGATCAAACACGGGTCTCGTGACGTCAAACGGAGGCAAACAAGTCTTCCTAAAAACGGATCTCGGATTCACCGTGTCATTCTGCATTCTCCACGGGATAAAGGAACGCGTTCGTTGTTTGCACAAGCTTTTGTGCTCATAACTATTTCCATCGGGCCGCGGCGACAACGGACAGGGCCGGGGGCCCTCACGCGAGCAGCAAACGCGACTTAACTAAATCGCGCAACCGTGAAATTACACCGACTCACGCGTTTATTTTTAATCACGCACACTTGTCCAGGGCTTTAATTTGTACAGCGCCCGATTGCTACCCGGTCGCGAACCGTTGTTAAAGGCAAACGTTACCAGCCGACTATCGCGGACTTTTCTAAAGTTAATTCATTCGTCTCTAGATTATGGGTTCCGTGCTACAGCTGACAAGGTATCGCGCGTCAAACGATGACGACATTGGAAGTATCGAATCAATTTATTGAAATTATTAACAGGAGATCTTATTTCACTTCTGTTCTTTAGAATTTGCTAAGAAAATTTTGCAATAAAACCTGCGGTTTACTAATGTCTTTGTACATGGAATTGTAAGAATTAAAGTTTCTTCGGCACTTATTCATAAATTCTCTGATTTTAGATACCGTAAAATATTTCGCTCGATTTCGACTCTGTGGAGCAGAGAATTACGAAGGATATACATGTCGAGTTGAAGTAAATGGACATAAAATCGTGCGAGACTCTTTTGCGCAATTATTTCTGATCGCGCGTTCAAATGCTAACAAAATGTGGCACAAAGATTAAGCACGAAGATAATAAAGCGCCACTCGAACGGTTTTAAGATCGTGACGAAACAGATTCGATTTAGTGAGACCAACGGCGCCGCAACGACAGTCGCAATTTTCTAATTAGTAAACCGCCGATCTCTATGCAAATCTCGATTTTCTTGCATCGATTGTGAGAAACGAGAAGAGATAGAACTGTCTGTTCCGTTTAGTGACTTCGAGAAATCGAAACCAACGCGCCGGGATCCGTAAATTCTTCGAACTGTTCCAACTGTCGCGCACGCGTGAAAATCCGCAGTCGAATAATTAGGAGTGTTTGCATGCTTCGATAAACAATGGTTGTGCAAACCGATCGCACGTTCGAGCGGCCCGGGAAAACGGTTTATTTATATTATTCGCTACCCCGAGACTGGTCTTTCTTCTTTCGAACGAAACGCGCCGGAATAGTGTTTGATTCGGCGCAGTTTATCGAAGAAAAATGGCGGATTGTTTATTGACGACGTTGAACAGGTCGTAGCTCGCATTAATGCCGCTCGAGCAGACAACCTGATTTCAAAACACTGACGCATGGGCACCGTGGCGATCTCCCCCTTGCGCCGCCGCGGCAGCTGTTCCAAGAAACCGAGCCAAACGAAATAATTACCCGCAGCGATTAATTTCGCTGCAGCCATCGTTACGCGATTCCCTCGATCGGCCCCGCGTATAATGAGTCGTAAATCACCGGCGAGTCTGCTTTGCGATGCCACGCGAAGATTTTCCGCGAGAGGCTCGTTCCCAGGGGGAGAAAAGAAGACGCATCGTTGGCCCGGCAGATGGGCAACCGTATCGGCCGAGTTTAATTCATCCTATTAGCACGGCGCGAATGGATCTACATGAAAACTGCCGCACGCTCGATTAGGGTTGCCACAGACCCGAGCCACGGCTTTTTATTTCATTAGATACCGCCATAAATTCGTGTCGACGTCCGCGCCGACACTTATAGCCCCGTTCTTAATTTTTCTTGCCTCTATCCGCCGACAATTTACACAACCAATCCCGTTTTTGTGCGACGTGCATTACAATGCGTACTGTGCACACGATAAAGGCAGAAAATTGATTCCTCCCGAGTATATTCGGACGGAGAATAAAATGTTCGTGAAGTGTTATTAAGAACTTCTGACTTTGTTTAGTTTAATTCATTTCTCTGGGATTACACAGGTTATTTTCTATATTTTTGTAGCGTAAGATAACACAATATAGATAATTGTTCTTTAAAGAAAATAAAAGCTTCAAAATCGAGTATGATGTGATTTTTGTGAGCATAATGGGAGAAAACATATCTGATATTTTAATGTTTAATTCATCGTACTCGAAGCTATTTTAACACATTTAACACTTTCTTTAAATGTAAACTCTGTTTGTACAATAATCATTTTCAAACGTGAAATTATAGTGATGCCTCAGAGACAAAGGTTTAACATTTGATGTCACATTATGCTGCATTACGTTAAATCGACTTTAAAGTTTGTACACCTTCGTAAAAAGGATTTAGTTGCCGTCTACTCTCCTAAAGTCGATTTCTTCGAAATACAATAAATTCTCTTCAATCGTCGTTCACCTTGTGAAAAAGTGAATAATTTGGGAAGAGAAGACGCGAATATTCAGCAGCTCGTTATTATAATCGCCGCTTGCCAACAAGTATAAAAGCGAGCCGGGAGACTCGATTAATCCACTTTTGTTTAAAAACTGCGAGCCAATCGGACAGCACACGCTATAGCTAGTTGGTCACAATGTCTTTCCAAGCCCGTAGCGTTTTATGTCGCGTACAGGATCTCGGTTAACCCAGGTACACGGAACGAACCAGATCAACGACAGTTTTCCCAGAAGCAGACTTTCTTGACACCGCGGGAGATCCGTGAATCACGCGGTCGTTCTCCCGGTTCGACGTCAAATCCGTAGAAATGTTTATGTCCCGCGTCAATCCGCTTGTTCCCCATCGGGACCACCGCACTCGCCGCTATTTGCATTCAGCCTCGTTGCATCGATGATTTGCGCTATCGTCTGTCCGATCGCCTCGATCTCCAGCCCCGGGGGCGAAGGGGGTAGAGAAAAGGCATGCACGGGTCGGACGTACAGAGGCGGTTTTCTCGCGCATATCGGACGGGGTCCCGTCGATCCTAGCCCCATCGGTCGTTTTTACACGTTGATCGACGACCGTGCCATTCCGCGTCTTATAATTTATTCCGAGATGCAAATAGGGAGACTCGCGTCGCGGTCGCGAGCCCGACTGTCGGCGTATCTTTTCCGTTTCTCAAAGGGGTATACCTACGCCGCTCGCCGCGACGGAAAAAGTCGACGGAAATATCGGCGGAAAAAAAGTCGATAGAAAACGCGTCGCGTAGAGGTGGTTCGGGACTTTTGTGCGCGACGTCGCCGTCCTCCTATTCCCTCCCCTCCACCCCGGTTTTAATGGGACCGCGTACCGGTTCCGTTCGCGTCTTCATATAAATTTCACGCTTCGGCTTTTGCTTGAACTTCGCCGCTCGCGGCGGTGCCGCGGCGTCACCCCGCCGGTTATATGGGTTAAACGATTCCAATCGGACGGATTTTTTATTGTTCCATGCAAATGCCCGCGATAGCCTGCGTCAGATAAATTTGTAACGTTCGCGGGCAAGAAATATCTTGGTTATTAGGGGAACGATACTGTTAACTGGTCCGGCCGACGTATGTTTATGGCTGTTTAATTTCTTTGTGCCGCGCACTGATATCGGTCCCATTGTGCACACGATCCGTGCCGGCGATTAGCGGACCGCGGATTTTACGCGTCTGTGGCACACGTGAGTCTATTAAACCGCGATAGAATCGAAATCGAATGAATGTTTAATTAATCGTTCATCGTACCAGCGATCTAATCACGGTCGGGATACCTGATTTACGATCGACCGCGATCATCGATACAAATAGACGACGAATTCCGAGTCGAATCTGTTCGATCGTCGTTGCGCCGCGCGTTATTTAGCCGTAACCTCGATCAAATTTTTGCATACAATAAGAACAAGGTATGCCGAGGTGTCGTCGGTGGAAATTAATTGGCCTAGAAGTTCTCGTGTTGATTGATTTTGTATAATACGCGTGGTTTTGAATGCGACGCGTGTGACAGGAAATGGAAACTGCTTATTCCGCGTGCGAGAGAATGGGACAATGAATATTACAAAAAGCATTTCCAGAAGAACACGAGCGAACTTCTCATAAATTCTTTGTGAACGGGGTATTTTGGTGTACAGTGCGTTTCTTTTTTAATTTAGTTATTTTTGTAAAGAAACTGTGACACGTTTTGTGATTACATTTACTAGGTTTATTTAAATATATTTCAGCAAACTTTTTGGGTTTAAAAAAATTAAAAATGGTGGCTTTAGCTGCTCTATAAAACAGATGCATTTCAAAAAAGTTTTGTAACTCCCTTAATTAAAAACAAAATTACCATTCAACACTATCCCTTGTTCTAACATGCTCGAACACTTTTACACGCATCGAGCACAGAAACTCGCGAAGCTCGCCGCAGTGTAAAGAAAATCGAAGAAAATTAAAACAAAATTCAGTTGAGTTCATGATAGGACAGTTGTCAACGTGCGGACGACGTCCTTCGAAGCAAGAAATGCAATGAACTTCACAGTCCGAGTTCCATGTACGGGGACTGAAGTGCTCTACAATTAGAGTCAGCAAACAGCGAAACAAGTTACTCGCACGCGCGCGAACAACGCTGCGCAACTGTGTACATCGTGCGCGGAGAGGAGGCAGTTTTAAACCGGAACATTTTTCCAAGTTTCTATTGTTCCTGAAATCAAATTTACCGCTACGGGATAGCCGCTTTCCAATGAGCTGGCGCCCAGCTATGCGCGAGCAGCGTCGAATTAACGACACGATACACATGCACGTGTAAACATTGTTGCTGCGAGCGAACGCGTGTACGAGCAGCGCTTTAATAAGCGTGCACGCGACCGATATAATACACGTTCCCGGCGCCGACCGTTTCTTTATTCACCGGATAATGAAAATAATTATTTCCGACGTAACGCGACGGCTGTCGCTCATACCGTCTGCTCTGCCACGGATCGGGTATGCTGAACCCAAGATGGCGCACGTTTTTCCAGCTAAACACAAGTTACCGGAAAATTACATTTCTCGTGGCAACGTGGAAATTATTCGGTAATAATCCTCTACGGTCTCGTGTAGCAATAAATGTTTAAAACAGACGTGTTCATCCTTTTATGTGCTCAACAACGGGCAATTAATTAAGATTGAAGATAAAAATATGTTTACAAAATTAACTACCATGAAGACACGGGAAGGAGCAATGTTTCTCATATACTAGGTTCTTCGTAGAATTTATTTCTTCAAATTACGGTTGAAAAGAATTGTAGGACAAGAAACATTCTTTTGTAATAATCAATTTTTTAACATTGGAACTGAGAAGTATTTTTTTTTATTTAAGTATATGGTATAATAAAAATCGTACGAAATCTGAATAAAACCAAACGTGATGGTAATATAAATTTTAAGGTAAAATTGTTCAGCTTTTAATTAGTGTAACAAATAATATTTACCGCGTACAGTAATGTCAAATGTATCGAAACGGAGGCTACGTAAACGGTTGTAATACCGGTGTAATGAGGATATTTCTTTTCGCGCCATCGGCGAAGCCTTGACATTAAGCTTCATCAAGTTTTAATTAAACCGCGGAAAAGATGTTCGTTCGACCTTCGGGAATTAATCAGAAGATGCAGGATTCAAGAATGTAAGTAGGTGACAACGATTAAAGGCCGCCATCGCGATGCCGACTGGCACGGCCGGTTATCGGTTCTCGAACTTCCTGTTCCTCGGCGATGCGTATTCTCTATTTTTCCCGAGTGCCAACAGTTTTCTTTTGTAAACTAAAACCGTGCTGATTGCGTTGGTTGCGGAACAAGATTAAGAAAAATATCGGTGATCTTACTGCTCCAGATTCCTCGAGTTACGAGACTCTCGGTGATGCTACAGTTACACAAACGACGATCGTTCCTATCTTAGGTTAACGCTTCCGCGTCGTCGTCGTTATCTTCCTTGAAATTTAAACGTACAAAATTTTAATCATTCTTCGGCTTTTAAATAAAAATGGACAATTCGAGAAGAGGAGATACGATTACTCGAGCCTCGCTTGTATTTACAAGCTGGAAGATGATTGGGGAGAACTTACTGTGCCAATTTTTATCAGAATCGTAATAATTACAGGAGCCCATTCGACTTCCAATGTTATCGATACTCGAATATTTAAAGATCATTTACGTCACGCTATAGTTAGAGAAACGAAGATAATATTCCTCCCTATCTTTGGGTTAACGCTTCCGCGTCCTGCCAGATATCTTTATTAAGTACATACTTTTAAAATATATCGGATCTCGAAATTCCTGTTCCTCGCGATGCATGTTCTATATTTTCTCGAAACAGCTTTCAACAGTTTTCTTTCGTGAACTAAAACCGTGCTGATATCGCATTAGTTGTGGAACAAGGTTGAGAAAAATATCGCCGATCTTATTGCTCTAGATTTCTCAAGTTACGAGACTCTCGTTGATGCTACAGTTAGACAAACAACGATCATATTCGTTTCTATGTTTGGTTGACGCGTCGCCTCCTTCCAGATATCTTTATTGAAATCTAAACCATCAAGATAGTAGTTTTGAAATACGTATCCTCAATTTACTAATGCTGAAATCGTAGACGATCTTTAGTTGGACGTTAATATAACATGTTATTACCACGATCTGCGCCATACTTTTATCGCAATGACAAGTTATCCGACATAAATAGTCGTTTTTGCGTTAATAATATACATAATTGGTTAATAATATATATAATTGGTTAATAATATACCCTATTGTTGATCATTAATCTGATATATTTACACCGGGAAAATCTGTTGCTGCAACTATTAAAAGTACTTTAATTTATAATATCGCATTTCTCATTTCAAAACTATTGCTCTAAAAATATTTGTTCTATATGCAAGAAGAAAATACTTAGCATAATACTTCGTAGCTTTTTTGGAGAATTTGTGCTTCATATAATATTCTATATATAAATGCTATTTAGATTTCTCAGCCGAAGTATGAAGTTCAATGACCAGCTGTTAGCTTACCAAATGTCAACTGCTCTAATCGTTGTGCAAGAAGAGTTTGTTCGAACACGTATGCGTCGCTATTTAAAGCTACACTCGAACTTTAACCACGTCGTTATATTCGATTAGATAAGTTATCTTCTCTGTCGATAAACCACAATAAACTATAAAACTGATCGGTTGAAGCGTCAGAAATTCAGATGGACAAATTAAAAAACAATTTTTTCTTTTCCGTTATTTCAATCAATTTTCGTAAACAATGTTACTCATTGTCTAGTAAACTAGACTAATTTTTCAAAAAGATTCAGATAATTTGGTCCAGTTCGTAAAATGTTAATCTGTTACAAACGGCGTCCGAATATCGTCGTTACTCGCTGTATAATAAAATGTATAAAATACTGTACGATTTCGGAAAATCGTGGTTACGAAACGGAGGGAGCGAACAGTTCAGATAAACCAGCAAGACCACGTATCCCCCTAATTATTGCTTCGAAACGCGACCAAGTGGTGACACGTGTCACTAATCAGGGCTGGCCAGCGATCTATCCAATAGCCACCTTATCTATTTACAAGCTGGTTTATCGCGGTCTGTCGAAAACGTCGTCCCACGTCGTATTTTATCGCGCGCCGACAATGTCCCGCCGCCCTCTCCCCCTACCCTCTTTCCTCGCTTCTAATGGTTCTTTGTTGTACACCTGATTTTTCCGCCTCCGCGCTGCACCGTTAGTTCCCGCGATAATTTATTTGCCGAACGGGCAACCTCCCGCCTCCTGTTCATCGACTTCCAGTTTTCGTCTGGTGGATTTTGCACGCCGATCCTCCGAATCCTGTTCCAGCCGCGATTTTTCAGCTGTTAATTACGAGATAACCGGGACCACCGGTCGACCTAATAATATGTTTATTAAACTTGTCCGCCGGTCTGATTTATGCGCCGACCAGCGAGGGATACTTCGACACGTTAGTTACCATATGATAGATACTCGCGACAGTCGGGACGCTATAAAAGTATCCGCAGGACGCCCTCGGCATCCAATTTTTCTCGGCTCGATTGCTGAATCGATTGGCCAGTCCTTGATATCCCGACTGCAACATTGATCCCGGGTGTCGAACGGCTGTTATTACCCGAGCATCGGCCGACCCCGCGATCTTCAATCGTTCGTCTAAAACTTGCAATTAGCGCGGTGTTTTTGAAAAAACGGACGCTGCAAGATCGAAACCGAAAAATTGCTGCGACCACTTCTCTTGGTGTCTCTTGGTGTTCCAGAAATAAACGACTGTCTGATTTAGTAGCGCGGTTGCGACAGCGTGGTTACAGATAAGGCTACTCGAACACATGATTACAGGAGTTCGCGTCTTTGTTCGATAAGATTTTGATATCTCCCTTCGTCATTGATTATACAATGTTTTAAATAGGTCGATCGTTTATGTATTAACGATCGACATATTATATGCGACGTATTATTATGTATTTGTTCCTTGTCGAGGAAGATTTATTCACTGACGATAAATGAGTAGACCGCGAATTTTATGCGTTTATGGAATAATTGGATAGCTGCAATTTAAAATAGTAGATACGTTGGGAGAATTTAGAAATATAATTTATTTCGAATATTTTAAAAGTTAATCAAGAACTCGTCATCCAAAAGACTCGTCACGAATAAAAGCAATGTTAACATAACCACAAATAGGTTAATTTCCTTGTTAGATATAAAATGAGAGAGCTGCCCACTGATTGGAGAAATAGTCCGATCATTCTCAAATATTATTGCTATTAAAAAGTTATATGTCATCTTTATCGTTTGAGTATTGCAAACTGTGCTGATTTCGTGCCGAACGGAATAATTATTGCACGCAATAATATTCTCCGTTTTAAAGCAGCACTTTGCTTGTTCAATAATCGTATTCAAATTGCACCTGTCACGCAAGAATTTTAATTCAACGTCTCCAGGGTGGCGCAAATAACCGACTATTATTTGATCTAGTAGGGTAGTTGCAACTGTCATGGTTACAGATGAGAAAGTGGCACCAGAACGTGCTATTTCAGATCGATTTCTGTTTCGAATCATTTTGTTTTCAGCTTCTAGGTACAAAAGCTCGAGGATCCACCTATCCGCACGCTATTATTATTGAAATTACCGAGACTCGTTTTCATCAACACTTATTACAGTCTTCGCGTGCATATATCTTCCTCAGGGTGAATATTTACCCATTTTCTGTTCACAAAGACTGTGAAATGTTCCAATCCTTCTCCCATCGTACTGTGATCTGCAATCCTGTAAAATTCGAAAATTGTAAACGAAACACAACGCAAAAATATATTAAATATAATAGATTAAATTACTTTAATTTTTTGGAAATATGTAAATCCTCCCTCACATTTGAACTATAAAAACATGTCTCAACGATTATAAAAACGAAGTGAAAGATTCGATTAATCGTACTTGTTTTTCCAAAATTATCCGCATTTGTTTATAAGCTAAAGGATAATTGGACTCACCGTACCGGTTTCGTTCAGAATAAAACTTAGAATAATTAGAAGAGGCCGTTCGACTTCCAACGTTATCGACGCTGAAGTAATTAAAAAGATCGTTTACGTCACCGATGATCGATGCGCTAACGTGTTATGGTCTGAAGTAATAGCCCGAGATTAGTCAGAAACGTTTTTCACTTGTTCTATGAACTATTCAGTTTACGTCGATATTCACAATAACCGGACCAAAAGCGAGAACTCTCCGATCGGCCACGCGGATACTCCGCAAACCTGTTCCCCGTCGGTGGAATAACTAATAAACGGACGCTATGCTATTAGTTTCAGCGTTGCCGAGGTTGCAGAGAGAAACAGCAACCGAGCGGAAATTGTTCAAACGACCGGAAAACCGCGTCGGTGCCGAGTTAAAGCATACGCGTGTACGTTTAACGACACTCTTAATGAACAATCGTTTTAGCCGAAACGACCGCAGCGATTCAGTTCGTTTCCTAAACGAGCCGCACGAAACTGTAAATTCGATCGTTTAAGACAATCGACTGGCTGAAACAGTTCGTGATGAGTTCGGTCTGCCGGTTCGACGTCCCGACCCGATCCACCATTACGACTAGAAATCACAGTTTCGCCGCGTTTCACCGTGCCGATTAATAACAAATGCGATGTAATGAGTTGATTAATTGCGCATCCACCGCCGGCATGATTAATTAATCCTAGGGGAGACGACACGGACCGGGGAACGGTGAAATCCGTGATCGATTGTTTGAAATATCGACCGCGGGTCGCTTTGATCTTCCTGGCTAGTATAGTCTTCAAGCATGCACGATGGATCATTGACAAATTACTTAAGCTTATTAACAGGTAAAAGGAACGAGCGGAGATCCCGATTTTTAGCGGGGGCTTTGATAAATGCGCAAAAATTTCTCCTCCGGTGTACATACGCGGAAAGCAATAAACCTGGCCGCTCGGTCTCGGTGCTCTGTCTTTCCGTATCGCGTCGATTTAAGAATTATGTACGTTCGATCGATTGGATTTCCACGATACTGCGACTCAAGTTGCTATATCCGAGGCCCGCATTTTGAGAAAATTCGTTTCGTGAAATTGAATGCAAGCAGTACTTTAATTAATTCTGATAAGTAGAATAGGACGACGATGCACGGACAAGCGAATTGTGTGAATATCTTGCTTCACCTTTTGATGTATCTTTTCATTTAGTTGATAGAAAATTATTATTATATATAATATTTATATAACATTTATATAACAAAATTTAATTTCTTAGGAATTTCCAAAAATAGAATCATCGTAATATTAAAAATATTATAATGACTTTTTCTTCTAATATATTTCTTCATTCACGACACATTAACGTAGAAATAGCGAGTGGTAAAACTAAGTGCAATCTTCTCATTCTTACAGAGTTGTACACATTAGCGATATTTAGAGCTCGACGGTGTTAACGAGTACCTAGCTGAGGTTATCACACCCATATCAGGTAATGTTTCTTATCCAGAACATTTGTTATATTATTTCTTGCCATTAATGGCTTTAAGGCCGGCGGTTGTGGAATCAAGAGAATCTAATTGCGCTGCGTATCCTGTATTAGATTTCGATTTATCGTCGACGGTGGAAAAATCACGCGCGGATACAACATTATAGCTCTCCGTGAATCCGTTTAAGGTAAACGGCGCGGATGCGTCGGTGTATAGTAACCCAACAAACTTGAGAAGCCCTTTAAGCAGCGCCGACACTTCTACACGGCGGCACCGAGGCTCACATTTAATTGCAACCTACTTCGAAATCACGCGAGACCCCGAAAAGACGTCCATAAACGATGCGGGGAAAGGACGTCGGGTCTACCGCAGAATTTCTCGGGATTCCCGATTCTCGATTACCGTCGATCGAGTGTCGGATTTCCTGGCCGTCGCCTAATGTCAGCTGATCGAGTATGTCCTCGGGCGAGCCACGGGGCCCAACATGGGAACGCCGTCGTCCCGGAAATTCCGATTTTTTTGCGCTGCACATTTTCAGGAGTCCTCGACAATAATTCGGCTTTCTACCTCTCGAAAAAGTACTCCGAAGAAATGACCGATTTTTTAAAATTTCTTTACCTTGAAACGAACTCTCTCTTTTTAATATCATCCTCTTACTTTTCAATTAGAATATTGTTTATTTTCTTGTTTATTTGTAACTGTTTTATTAAAATAGTAATATATGTTTGTAATATTTCTGTATTTTTTCTGATAGAATTCTTCTCCTCCAAAATAAATAAATCTACAGTGCCTGTCAAAGTGACCAGTTTTAAATTTCAATATTTTTGAAATTGAAGTCGAGATTTCCTTAATTACAGAATATATTATAATCAAGATAGAGAGACATTTATACATTTACGGTGTATATTATTTCATAGTACTTTATTTAATAAACATAATAACTTCTATAATAAACATCGAGATTTTCGAGTATTTCGTCTCAATTAATCCTTAATCTGACATTATCTCATTGATCAATCTAAGTTTCGCGTTTACACGTTTTACGAGCGAAGAGTTATGGGGAACAATGGCACACCTTACGTCAATCTGGACCACTGCGCGGCGGTGCACGTCGCGGGACTTCCGCGAGCCATCGGATCGATTGAACCGTAAAATTTGGTCGGACACTTTGCGAATCTCCTTGTAATCGGAGAACGTGCAATTACCGGAGTAGAAAGGGTGGCGAAGGGGAGCGCAGTGGATCGCTTTCGGATGACTGAATTTTTCGGTCATCAATCGCGGTCATACGAGAGTGCGAATTTTCGTTTCCAGTTATGGCCGACCACGGCGAACAGGTGGCGAACGCTTCGAGTCCGAGTTGCCCATCGATTTTTACGTGTTTCATTGAGATAATCCCTCCCCTGTTCCCTGTGGCGAGCGTTTTAATCACCACGAGGTATTTAACGCGTCGCGTCGCCTCACAGATTTTAAATGCACGCGGTGACAGCGGTACGTTCTTCGATTTTTTTCTGCAGATCGCTTTTGAACAAACAGGACGAGGGTATTGCTTTACGTCTTGTAAACAACCAAAGTAAATGAATTCTGCCAGCAAGCGGCTGTACATCGGACTTTTAAATCTGGATTAATGCTTACGTCATTAAGCATGGATCGATGGGCAAATGAATCCTTTAGGCGGAGATTTTATATCGAGATTTTTTACAGAATTCTTATCTGAACATTTCTCAAACAGGGAACAGTGAGGCTTTTTATTATGCTAAAATTTTAAGCAATATCTTCGACACAGAAATGTTATCTTACTCATTGTAAAACATAACTCTTAAGACGTGAAAAAGAACATCACCATACGTAGAATATGCCCAGGTAAAAATTACAATTTACACGATGGAATTGATAAAAGTGACCACGTTACGATTTGGAGCAAAGTTCGCATTACCATGTCCCGTTTCACGAGCATCTGCTTTCGAAAATCGGGTCGTAGCGAAAATCGTCTCGAGTTATGGCACGGCGGGGAAGGAAAATCCGTATTCACCTCCTGGGAATAATGTTCGGCAGAAAGTTAGAACGTGGCGGGTCGGTTAGGCCGTGGACGGATTTACATAGAGGAGCCGTCACGAAACGGAACAATAAAAATTCAAAGTATCGAGAGATCCGACCGTAAGGAAAAACATCTTCTCGGAAGGTCCGGCGAGTTTCCAATTTCTGAGACATCGTCGCCTTTTAACGGCGTCGTATATCAAAGAAGATCATCGGAGGATACGTGCGATCGGCAAGGAAATTTGGCACGGCGGCTCTCGAAATTATCATTCGATACCCGATAAGCCGTAATTTGCCCTCGTTACGGCGGCACGAACCTATTCCCCGCGAGGAGATGCACCGTTGCTCGATGACACGAAGCGCTATTTCTGGGATCGCCTAACGTTCAGATTAAAATCGAAAATTACGCTAGGTCGAGCCGGGAAATCGTCAGGCGATCGAACGATAGCGAGGCCATCGACACTTCTTTTTTCACCGCGGAACGGGTCCAGTGTGCTCTGTATTCTTGTCGGTGGCTGATTTCACCGTGAAAGCCCTCTTCAGCTTTATTATTTTATTATTATCATTCGTTTCAATCGTAATCGTTGCCTTTCGGCGTAACATGTCTTCCGGTTTACCAAATACGTAACGCATTTCTCCTTGTGCCATAAAGCTTGATTGATTTCATAGTATTTAATGCTTAATTCGACCATGATAGTTACGTAACACTAATAACTAATTAATAATTGTATATACGTTTTTATTGGATTATTACTACTATTAATTAGTACTTTATTATAGCTTTTTTTTTAAAAACTTTGTGCATCTGTTGCAGGAAGTAAGAGTTATTTTTGTAACAATTGCATCGAATGCGCAGTTTATTTAACTATTCGAAAAGCGTAATTACTTCTTACATAGTTTCCTTTAAACTGTCAACTTTGATGTACCTGATACATTATTGAAACTATAATGTTTTTAAAAAAGAATTACCTTCTAGAAATTTGCATTCTGTGCTCGTTTATATTAATTTTTATAAAATAATTTTTATTAATTTTTTTATAAAAATCTGAGGAAGCGTACAATATTTTACATCGATTGAATATATCCTACTAGTGATTAAAATCAGAAAATAATTAATATTTATGGTGTTTAGTTTTATGGTGTCCGTGATTACGATGCAGACAAAAGAAGATCCTCCGTGTTGCATGGAATTTTGCTTCGGGCCCTTTCTCAAGTGATACGAATTGTTTGAACCACGTCCGGTAGACTCAACCGCTGATTAAGATCGTCAGGATCGAAATTATCATTGTCGGATATCACGCGAGGCTCATCCTAGAGCATTTTCACTGCGCCAGACTGGAAACATCGATGACGCAACGCGCCGGGCGTACTTCGATGATGAATGGTTGTGTCCTCGCATCACATCAGCTTTCACGGATCGGCGCACGCAAAAATCGAATCGACGACGGCGCAGCCGTAATTGCAGCGGAGACGCTCGCGCGCGTCTTATCCGCGATTAGGTTCGGCCGTAGGTGCAGTCCGCGGTAACTTTCTTTGACGATCTTACGAAATGATTGAAATGTTGTCACTGATAGTCACTCCGTCGCGACTGAGAAGAATTTTAACGAAGTCGAACGCGGCTTTTATGAATATTTTCATCAAATATTTCCATCAAATATTTCCATTAAATATTTTTATCAAATATTAAATCTGTGGAATTTAAAAACCTATATTACTTCACAAAGATTCGCTATAATTACTGGACTACTTTCACACGGAATAAAGTTTAAAGAATTGAATCGAGTGACTTGGATTTTTTGGGATGTCGGGGAAGTAATTTATAATATTAAATAAGAAGTAGACGATAAGAATAAAGAAGCGGATAATAAGAAATAAAATGTGGTCGATTTTTTTGGATTATAAGAACTAATCGCAATTTTTCTCACGTTGATGGACTCTTTTATAAAAATTTAAAGAAGGGCACAATATTTTATATGGACTAAAAATATTCTCCTATTGAGAAGAATCAGAAAATGATTAATATTTATTAATATGCTGTTTTCATGTATCGTGTTCGGTTGTTAATTTGAAACGACGTTGAAACATTCCATGCGCAACAGATCCGCTAAGACGCATAAGTGCTGGGATTAATTTTGAACGGTATCGTGTAATTGTTATCTCCACTCGAAACTTTTGTAATTCTCTCGTCAGTTCTCCTTTGGTTAAATTCCCCTGATCGATATTCACCGTCGGCGAAATAATCGCAGGCCCGCGAGCCTTATCATAAGTCGTCTTTCGAAATTAATGGTGAAAAGTGTTAAACGCATGTTTCCAGTCACCGCGGCGCTGAAAAAACCGCGCCAATCCGATATACCGCATACCGATCACCCATTTTACGATTTCCGCGGGACAACCGGGTGTCCGGTGAATTATGAGCGGCAGAGTGTACTGACATTTTTCAGAATGCCCTCCGCCGATAAAAGCATGACGTGCGCATGCAAAATTGTGGCGCGCCGCACGCTTTCAATTAGACATTCTACGAACGGGCACGATGGTTCTTAATGAAAACCGGCGAGTATCGCAACGGGCGCAATCGCCGAGCTTTATCAAAAACCAGTAACCGTTCAACCCCTGACCTTTCCGGTAATTTAGCGACCGAACGAGTAATGCAATTTACGCGGCAGCCTGCTAAATACGCGAGTGCCGCCTATTATGGCCGGTGCTACGTTCGGAGCCGACATTTCGTATGATTATTGCGACATTCGCTGTTCTTGGAACCCGTAACGTTGTCGTGACACGAATATCGTTCCGCATGGAACTCCGCGAAAATCGTAACCGGCCACCGAATTTGATTTACCGGCCGGTAAATCATTGGCGCGCGAGCTTCTTTCGACGATTATCGAATCAGCATCGAATTTCCTTAACTATTAGCGAAAGAGTAATGTCCATTTATTTACGCGTTTATTAGCGGTGCTATGATTTTGTTTAAACAAAGACATTTTCATACATTTTCATAATTTTACATTTTTAAAATATCATTGCATTGATAGTCTTCTTAATTAAATAAGTAAATATCAAATCGATTTTTATTTATTATATTCTGCACTCTCTATCATCGTTACGATAACATATATATATAAGTCTAATTTACCAGTCTAATTATTTATTCTATTGTGAGCGAAACTAACGCCAGTTCGCTTAAAAATGATCAGAATTCAATCGAACGAACGTGGAATTACATACGTTAACATCTCGATATTTATGTTCACACAATGCGTTTCTTATACATGCGAGTCGATTGAATCGCCCACCAAAGGATATGCTTGTTAATAAACGAAGGATGATAATTACGTACGATGACCTTACATGCAATCAAACTTACGATCATAGCGTGAAAAACGAAGGCGGGTGTTCCGATCGCTCTCGACACAACAGTTCTACCCACTTGGCTTTCGTAATAGAACTTGCTCGTTGAACCAACGTCCTTGCACGTCACACGTATCTCACAGTACTTGATCTGCCTCGTTTACTTACTAATTTATTTATGTTTTCTCCGCGTTTCGTACCTATTGTTGTTATTTCGCTACTGTCCAGCCTCTTCACCCTCCGCCCACATAGAATATTTCTCGTCCGTTTACCTGACAAAGACGTCGCTATTCTTCCACCATTGTTCGCTTTCTATAAGCCTTTAACTAGCGTTGTCACATCGAGGGGATGTTAATACAGTAGTAATTTTTCATCCCCTCCACTAACATTAAGTGTTTAATATAAATTTTTGTAATATGAGGATTAACGTGTAATCCTAGTCGTAAATATATGATAAAGAGAATTAACCCTTCGCAGACTAAAAATTTGACACTTTGAATTTGTTATATTGTTGTATAATTTTGAAATACAGCTTTAGGATTCATTTGGAATAGTTGGAAAATTCTATAATCGTTCTTAGGTATTATATAATGATTTTTACTCTTCAACTCTTATCTCATCATTAAGGATGTTTTCGAATATTAATTAATCTTATCAATATCTTCTTGCCTAACGAACGAACGTCCAAGAAACTCGTCCGCAAAGATAATTGCAAACGTACAAATTAAAATCGTTTAGCGTCTCGCTTGTCGACATTTTGTTGTCGAAGCAACAGAGTAGCAACGCATTAACGAGCAAGAAAATAGTTGAAATTGTCATTTATTTCATCGATATTAAAAAAAAAAAATGTGAGAAGACTGGTTGTCGAGCATCATGTCAAAATGTCTGCCGAGTAAATAGAACATATATATCGAAGATGGTACGGCGCACGAGAAACATCGGCGTCCATACGAATCCAACGGATGGCAGCCGGCACGTTAATTGCTATTTCTTATTATTATTAATCGATCCTGTTCGACAAGATACAACGCGCCGCGCCGCGTCCAGTTTCTGCGGTCGGCCACGGGGAAAATAAGTTCCGCGTGTTGCCAACGATTAGCATAATATTTTATCGACTCCTGTGCCGCGGAATATCGTTAATAACGGCAGTCACCGATATACCGTACCCTTTCGGCGTGTCCTTGCCTGATCGCGGGCCGCGCATAAAGTACGGCGTGTCTCTTTCTCGGGCCCGCGATTGGTTCGCGCAACACCCGAGCCCATTCCGTTGCAGTTGCCGGTTCGCGAGTCGCAATGCCCCGGTACCCCGGCGACATGCATCTCGCCGGCTCTGATTCTTTTTTTTTCTCCGCCGCGCCGGTCGGATATTTATGCGCTACCCGACGCCTGTTGCCACCTAGAATAAGTAGGTGGGTAATTGCATTTACGTCGCGATCGAGAATAGCCGTAGAAGCGGCGCGAAAAGTTAATCATGCGTTGCCCACAGTTTCGCGTTTTTCCGTCGCGAGCCGATCGCAGCGCGCACCGTTTTGCGGTCGCCGGGTTCCCATTGCAGTCGGGGCGCATGCGACTGTAGCGAACCGCGATTTCGTCCGGCTTTCTTCCTTTTCCTACCCTCTCGCCTTCTCTTCTTTACATTAAAACTACCAGAGTTGTCACGCTATCGTTCGCAACGCGAATGATATAAAAATATAAATTTGACAAAATATTAATAACATTTAACTTGATGCGACGTAAAATTTGTCAAGATTATTTATTAGTTAAAATTTATAATCCTATACATACACCGTCTAATCGATAGCAGTTTTAATTATCGAGAGAGCTTTTTAAATATAATTTTTCGATTCTTCTATATGTAACATTTTCCTCGCCTAAATATAATAGTAGCGAAGCCGGTTATTGTGTAGCGACCATGTACTGTGCTTTTGCTTTATTCTCAGACACATTTAAATTTTTTTATTCTTTCATTTCGTTTATTCTGAAATATAGATATATCTTCTATTCCGTTTGTCTTTAAGTAAAAATATTTCTATTCTTTAATCTTCTTTTTGAATAACAATTTATCTCTACTTTTTTATTTTCTTTATTTTCATATAGAAAAGTTTAATATGACTTATTTGACAAATGTAAAATTAATTAAGAAGAACAATCCAAGGGCACAGCAATTGGTCATCCTATGACGATCGTTCCACGGCGCTCCACGCATTTGTCGCTTCGAAATCGTGAGAAGAGTCGCAGCACGAACGAGGTATACAGAATACTCCGTTCCCACTGAGAGGCTTAAATTTTCTGCGATATCGGCAACGACGAGTGCGACTTGGAAATGATAATGGTTCCCGGGTTCCATTCGCATTATGCTTAGAATTCGATCGGCGGAATACTGTCGTGTCACCCGGTCGCACGCACGTATTACTACATTATACGCCCCCCCCTCGGCCAATTTGTCTTGATTGTGTGCCCGTTAGAGCCGTTAACATACCGGGCCTCCGATAAATTTTCAAGCAGCTGCGAAATCCCACACATGGATCACCCGGTCCTGTGTCCGTGTCCGATGGAAGTAGATCAGATTACGCGTTAGATTGTCCGGCCGCGGAGCCGGATACCTTCAACCGTACGTGTAATTGTCTTCGATCGGCTCCGTAACCCCCCTGCCGAAGCGTAATCGATGTTCGTGGCGTTTGATCGATGCCGTGGCGGAAACAAAGAAAACTGTCGTGGAATATTGGAAATGCGAATAAGTCGGGAACGCGGGGACCGCAGGGGGAGTTTTTCTAGCTCGACCGCGCGTACTGTTGCGTTGCGGGCAACAGGAAAATAAAGGAAACGGGTGCGTGTCCCATAATTCAGAAACCGTATTTCCCGGCCGCCCCGCGCCGCGATAAAAGTACTCGAGCGATTAATAATTTCGATATTATAGCGACAGACTCGACGAGCTTGGGCGCAGGAATGAACCGCTAAACTCGGGCTCGCGTGATTTATGCTCGCCGACGCGGCCGCGCGCTTAGCGAGAAACGAATGAAGTCGTCGGGGTTTCGTTAATTCGCAATGAAAGTTTTCGCCCGATAGTCTCGCGCCGTTATCGAAAGTTAATTACGCGTGAGATATTGAACTTACGGTGCCGCACGCACGATATTTAATTGCTCTGTTACCTCGATTAACGTCCTATTTCTGAACGGAACGATATCGGCCTTTCATAGACTATCGGCAGAGTTCGGCGTGACGAATAGCGAGATAAATCATATTCGAAGTATTACTTATTCAAATCATTATTCAACGTTGACAAATTGTGCACGAAACGTTGCTCGAATAAAATCTCGTTCGATCGACTCCCAACTTTGACGATTGGAAATTAACGCTGGGCAAGTTCGTGACTGCAAAAGCTCTTGTCCGCCGCTGTTCTTGCCTCTTAAAAGCGCCATTAGCAATTCGAATCACGGCTCAATCATAAAACGAGTTATCGATCCTCTGTATTGGCGAAGCTAAATTTCGCATTGTCGAAAAACCGACGTGATGGACCACTGACAGATGGACCGCAAATTCTGCGAACCACTGTTGAAATCTGTCCTCGGATTTTTAACCGAGCAGAATTCTTAGTTCAGTTATAGTCGCTTAATGAGACAAGACATAAAGCCGGAAAGAACAGTTTACTGCTCGCGCGTTCGTTATTATATTTATCTGCGCCATAAATACGAAGTTCCCGAGTTTCCAGGCCGCGTGAATAGCGTTTTATAACACGCGGAGTTCATAATGCGTGTAAAAACAGAATTTAATGGCCACCGATCGGCTTCGTCCCGCGTTTTATCTTACAATGCGAAGCTATCCGGTGATGACTGTGTTATCCGATTCCCTTAATTGCTTCACAATAAAGCACGTTGTCCGCGCACCGTTGCGCCGGATCGTCCGCTGCTGGATTTTTCTCCGGGTTTCGGCGATGCGGCGAGACGGCCGCCGAGAACCGCTGGGAGCGAACGTGTCTTTTAATTTCGACGTTTCGATTAGATGTTTGACAGGCGACGCGAAGTACGGGGCCGCGCCACTGTGTCCCATTGGGCTATTTATAATGTTTGACAAGCGCCGGTAGATAAGTGAAGTGGCTTGTACGGGCCGCTGTTTACGCCCTGTAATTGCGAAAATTTTGCGCCGCTGTCCGCGCTCGTAATAAATGGGCGAGCATGTTGTAACGCCGGTGACATAGCGACAATGGAATTCGGTTGATCTCTGCGAAGGCAATTCCACGCCAATGCGCCGATAGTAATTAATCTATCCGCGGAATTGTCGTTCTGTGTATTGATCGATTGGAATCAGGGTTCTCAGACAAATAAGTCACGCCTTGTTTCGAAGGAGCGGGGATAGGTGACGCGTGTGCTGGGAGACTTGTACAGTGTCTGCCTCGCACAAAAATGTAGATATAGTATACGCTCTTGATTTAATAAGTTCTAATCTTCTTACGTGTATCCATGTATGTCGCGATTCAAAAATTACACATCGCAAAATATTTCTCCACGACGAGTGTACTCGTGTGAAACGGTTAACCGTTGAAGAAGGATTTATACTTTAATATTCTTGACTGCATTATTTGTATTCAAACGAGAGCACGAAGAAAATCAAACGCGCGGCGCAGTCGCAGTAACTTGCACGCTCGTCGACGAGATTGCAACAGGTTTATCGATGTTACGTGGAATTTCCGTGCGACTTCCGATGAAAGAAACGTGTAGCCATTTGCACCGGAACGAATTTATTCGACCGTCAGTTTGTCGGAAGACGCGTCCAGCGTAACCGCAGCCTAAAGGCGAGTCCATATTGCGGACGAGCGTCGCCGTGTTAACTCGTAATAAACTACGGCGACGGTCTCGTTAGCAAAAGTGGAGGAAAATTGAGGATCGACCGTGGGCAGTTTTACGAGACGGAATTAAGAGACACACGAACGGATCGTTGCGAAACGATCGCTCGGCACACGATCGTGCGTCCACCGCGCGTCCATGGGACGGGAGCGCATCCAGGGGCTACGTTCGCACAATTGAATTAATTATCGCGGCAGGACGAGAAATGATTGCGAGCCAGATTTCACCGTCATGTCCTATTAAGATACTAAATCACGACGGGCACTCGGGATACACGAAACTCGCATTAGCGTTCATAACCGGTCGTAAACCCGAGGATCCATCAAACCCTCCGCCGAAGGTGCCCGCGCGGTACGTAACGTTCGGCGAAATTGTATTTATAATGCGTATCATGGACTGGCCATGGGAAATGCACGGTAATGAAACGGACTAGCACGCATGACGGTGCATAGATACGGCGAGTTCTCGGATTGATAGATAGGCGAGATTCATCATCGAGTACACGGTGACCCGACAGTCGTCATTGTATCGTTTAAAATTCGCACAAGCTTTAACTAATTAATTTTTAAATATCTCTTAGGCGATATTAAAATGGAATTCTTGGAAATTAATTGTGAATTAATTCGTATGATCTTGGAAACTGAATTATCTTCTGACGCATTGACTTACGGTTATTATTATTATCATTGATTATTATTGTAACTTTTTAAGCAATCAATACCTTTTTCAGTCATCGTCTTTTAAACTAATCTGACATCTCAGAAAAATTGAAAAAATTGCGTTCTAACAGTATAAATGTTAACAATCGAATCTCGAAAGACCCTAAAACTTTAAGTAATTTGTTTAATAAAACTAGAAGTAGAAAGTTACAACATATCATATCAAATGGTATTTTAACTATATACTATATACCCTGATATACTATAATGAAAATGAATTTCGAGAAATAGAAATTGGTGTCACCCGCAAATGGCGGACGGAGCGTAGACCGTGTCAAACGGTGTCCGAATACGATCGTCGTACGCCGCGAGCACGAGTTGCCCCGCAGACGATCGGCTTGCGCAAGATACAGGCGGGGGGGCTGCAACGATCCCGTCGAAGGCTTCCCACGACCGAGATTTCCACCGAAGTCGAGGAAGCGGGCCGGCTACCGGGCCGGCCAATAATGAATATTCAAGGTTCGATCGCGCCGTAGCGGGGGAGGGGAACCCGATCCCGATATCTGCTTTGGAGATCGATTATGCGCGCGGTCACGCATTACGTCGCGTTCAATGCTCGTTACTGCGAAACAGGGAGTGCTATTAATCACCTGTTCCGCGGCCTGTGCAGCAACGGCTCGCCGCGAAAAATCTTCGGAGAGAATTGAAACGTACACCTCTGACACACTTTCTAGGCGCATTGTGCGGCCGTCGATACCCGGCGCGAGGCGCGGTGGAGGATGAACGACCGGAAGAAACGAAAAAATTCCGAGACGGAGACGGAGAACGAGGGTACGCGGGCAGTGGCGGGCGGCGGGGGCGGGGCGTTCGGAAGAGTGAAAAAATACAAACGAGCAGGTATTTCGCGGATTGATTGATCGTTGAACGGGGAACGGGCGCTGTCATTTTCGCGGCGGGACGCGTCCCGGTGACGGAAATGGGACGAAGAATGGCACGCGCCTTATTCTGACAAGCGGAATTTATTGGTACAGCGCCGTTCGGGGGGGTCAGACTTTTCGACACCGGCGCTGACGATGATGAAAAGCACCGGGCTCGACGGTGAACATCGAGGCTATCCAGCTTTGTGGTTTAACAGTTCGACTGACGCGTCGTCTAAGCGCGGCATTATTGCCCGGATTAGGAAATTCATCGTTGCGCTAATCTATCGTGTCATTCCGATTTGATTGGCAGACAATCTTAAAATAGAAATCTCTAGAAATCTCTGAAAGATATCTTTAAAAATAGAAATTTTTTGTTGAATAAATTGAGTTGAATAAATATTTATCGGATGGTTTAACCGTTTTAGTCAATTTGAAAATCATGTAACAATATTCACCAATTAATTCTGCTTAAAACTGAGTTCACTAATGAAATCAAATAAACAATAAAATTTCACTACTCAAACGATAGCGATTTTAATGCGTTAATTATGTGTTTCGTTAAATGATTATAGATTCGATTAATTCACTGTGTAGATGGTAGGCAGACTGGTATTGTCTTTAAACACGAACACGTCAGATTTAAAATGAGCTTGAGACCTGTTAATTTCATTTATAGACTTCATTTAAATAATGCCACTTTTATGCGATACGGTCAGCCAACCGTACGACCCAAGCGGATGGCCCAGATACCTGCCACTGCTCGGCGGCAATTAGCTCGGTACTCCGTTATTAATTACTGATGTATGCCCATAGTCGAGTGTTTTGCAGATAAGACTGCAAAGGGTTTAGGTGCATTCTCTAAATTTTTTCAATCCGACTCGCCGATAGGGGGATTTTGTAAAAGCTATGCTTAAACCGGATACGTTTATTCGTATATTTTGAACCGTGACCCTCTGAAAACTGATTTCTCTTTAATTAAGTAGCATTGGTTAAAATTAACAGAAAATAATTTTACTTAAACTATTTGACAGATATACGGTTAATATACGGATATAAAAATGGCTCTTCCGTGATGAAGTCTAAATAAAATTTTCAATAATAGTTATAGTATAGCGAAAAGTGGTATTTTAAAAAGTACGAAAAGAACTATTTTATACTTTATTTCAATTGTTAGTGCCATTATACATAAATTGCATATATTCGCGTTGAGAAAACAGTGCAAATCGTTAACTAAAAATCTGTAGATCCGGAACGTCTGATATTAATAAAATTAACTGATATTTTCTAGATCGTTAGAATATCATTAACAGATCTTACAACAACTTGTATAACATACAATTCGTTTATCGATCTTACAACATTTTAAACAGACCCGATAATGTTTCTCTAATTTTTCAAATACATCCTACTACGTCTTAAGTAGCTCTCACATATCCAGAATAACTATCATTTATAAGCCGCACAATTTTTAAATAACCACACATCTATTTCATACAACCTAGATGCTGTATCTAGAATAACATGTTTTTCTGAATCCATAAAAACATAAATGAACCAAATTATGTTCACATATACCGTTAATTGACAGCGTGTACCCTGGAATGCTTGAAATTAGGGGCACCAACACGAGCTACAAGGCGGCGAGAAGTTGAAAAATTCTTCTCGCGAATTATTTCTCGAGAGCACAACATTAAGGAATTATATCTTTGCAAAATTACAAATTTTCCAAGGTACGCGGTAGTTGTAAATAATTCCATCGTTTTCGTTTTCTTAAATTAAAGACATTCGTACCTATTTGACATATATTCTTCGAACTAAAAAAACTGAGAAAGACGATAAAATTAAGGAATTATTTGTTTAAAAAAATTACAAATTTTATAAGGTACGCGGCAGCTATAAATAATTTCATAGCGATGAAAAAATAAAATTCCGTCTTCTTAAATTAAAGACATTGGTACTTATTTGACATATATTCTTCGAATTACAAAAACTGAGAGAGACGTCTAAGTTGAAGAATGATTTGTTTAAAAAATTGAATTGGAAGTAATTGCAAGGAATTCAAGCCTGGTATGAAATTCTGTCGAAGAAGGATGAATTTTCACATTTCATCTACTTCCCGTAGATGCTCCACATTGTAAGAAACGTTGACTATAATATCGTATCGCTCGGGGAAAAAAGAAATGGGACTATCTCGAGGGACGCCCTTAATCCGAATAGCTCGACAATTAGTCAAAGGCTAACGGCGCGCGTAAGAGGATCAACTAAATCCCGTCATTAAACCGCGATCAGAAAACAGATCTGGTCGCGTAGGCAGCATTGGGGTCTCGGCAAAGAGTTTGACTGGTTTCACGTGTGTGCACGCTAGCTGGCACACAGAGGGACCAACCGGCCAGCAACTGTAAAATACACCCAATCTCGAAGGCCGTCCACCTTGCGCTTATACCGGGTGTCCTGTGTAACCGGTCTCGTTCCGGTCCCCGGCGATCGTTATCGAATTAACGTTAATACCTTTACGTAACAGGCCGACGAGCTACGTGCACAATACGCGCAGCGCTCGCGTGTTCTGTTTTGACTGACACCAGTCCTCGATAGCGACCGAGCCGCACCGCGGATCTTTCGATCGCACGCATAAACGGGAGATCCGGTATATTGTTAAAAAATTTGCTTCGGTATAGTTCTCAGATTTATATTTTATTTTACATCTTATACGCTGGTTAAGACATTTTTTACTAGTCGTTTTTTGGTTGAAATCGTTATACCATTTAAGTCTTCGAAATACAATAAATGTCGATAGAATGCTATTGTAAATTATAATTGTTCCATTGTTATTGTGTTAAATAAATTACTTTGATTTTATTGGACATCTTAGTGTGCTGAGTTGATAGTTAGACAGCTTAGTATAACTCTGGGTACAATAAATTCATTAAATAATATAGTGTTTAACTAGAGTTTACGAAGTAGTGTTGTATTTTATTGTATTATTTAAACAAGTGGAATTTTTAAGAACCTGATTCATTGTTAAAAGATTAGTTAGTTAGTAGTTAGTAGTTAACAAACAGAATTTGTCTTAATTTCTTTATCAATCTATTTTCGTTTCTTTGTCAATTTATGTGAACTTCTTCATTATTAAATATAACTATTGCAAAGTACAATTTAGGATGTAGTAAAATGCGATTATAAAAGGCAGTTCGCGAAAAGATTATTCAGGAATTCAAGCCGCACAACGCGCACTAAAATGTACACAAATGCAATTTCGTCCGGCAAGAAAGAACCACGCGGAATATTCGCATAAATTTCATGTAACCGTGGCAGAGTCCTTACGAAATGATTAAAAAGTCTCCGATAGCATTCTCCTAAACCGAATAAACCGGCGCTGTTGCCCGGCCGGCATTTCGACTCGTTAAATGAAATTTCTTGAAAAGAATTTCAATTCTGGAAGCCAGAAAACTCGAATACAATTACACAATAATATTTCATGCTCCAGATTCTTCGGGGCACGAGCGGCAGAAAAATATTTCAGGTTCCGGACGCGGTTTTTCCACGTCATTTCGGCCATTTCCAGATAATAGAAATTCGCACGGATTCCGTGCATTCCCCGTGTTCAATACGCGAGAAGCTGGAGGGTACGAATGCGCGCGGACGTGCATAAGTTTCGAAGACCGGTCATTTGACTCGTATGCGGATCGTCGTCGCGTATTTATAGCAAACGTTAGCAGATAAAGTGCATCAATGTAGAGAAATTGCAACAAAATCGAACACAAGTTTAACGTCCCGAGCCATAGACTAAGTATAATATCGCCGCGTAAAGGCTTAAATATGCCCAACATAGTTTAGAAAGCTATTCCTTATCTAATAAATATGTTCACTCGGGTAATAAACATTTGTCTACCTTTTCCTATCATCGCCTGTTCGGCAAATGTCTCTGTGACCAGCTATGCACGGTGGTTAAATTTTAATTTATGTTTTTATTTTAGCGTAGAAGTTCTCAACGTTACATGAACTGGGAAAGAATTTGTTGACGACAAGCAGGGATTTTTTAATTTATTAAAATAGTCCGGGAGGCGATAGATCCGGGCTCGAATCCCCGCCACCATTTATCCAACCTATTTTCTCCTACATAATTAATATCGAACTTTATATTACTAAGTCGGTTATTGATAAAACTGAATTATGTTTCCCAAAAATGTTTCACGAAAGTGCAAACGTGTGCTTTCGAACGTAGTATACCGGGTGTCTCAAAACTTCTCCCTCGGCGACTTCTTAATTCTATTTCATTTATTAACCTTAGTTTTAATTATTAATGATATTCTGTATTCGTTTGGATTTTAAATTATTTAAATATTGATTAGAATATTTCCCTTCGTTTTGGTAAAAATGATATCTTTTTGTATGATATTCTCATCGTATGCTCGATGGATGATAATTGAAAATTTGTACGCGTTTACGGCAAAATCGAGTGGATAAAATATGTAATTGCGAATGCACGAGAATTTACTAATATTGTTACGCTATTCGCGACTTGTCAAAAGAACTTTTACATTTAATTTCTGTTTCTTAGGCAAGCGATAAGATAAGACAAGCGACTCGTAATGGAAATTCTTTCCGCGATCGCCCAATCACCTGGGACATTTACCTTGGTTCCTACGAACGGCGAGCTTCCTCGAAGTCGGCCGTCCAGACGTCGCGTCAGCACAATCAAATAGCGAATTAATCGGCGCCCGATTTCACCCGGGGACCGAGTAAAGAATAGAGTTTTCACCGTTCCCGGCCTCGGGTCCGCGGCGAACGAAAACGATTTCCGTAAAAGCGCGAATGGATCACGTTGCACGAAAAAAGTTCGGCGACCGTCGAACCGGCGTTCGAAGCGTCGAGGATGCCGAAAGGATTGATGCACGTTTCACCTTGTCTCCGGTTACAAGCGCCGTTTCACCCTCGCCGCGGACTTTCAAAATGTTCGCGCGCCGCGGATTTGCATGGAGTTCGGTGCCGCGACCGTTACGAAACCGTAAGAACTATGCGAGACGCGGAACGCGGAGGCACGCGTAATTGCGCGCGGTTCAATGAAAGTTTCATCGGCGATCAAATTGCAAATGGAGCCCTTGACATTTCGTTTTTCGAACGGGAGCCGGTGGAAGAATGGAGAAAATTTTCAACGTGCTCCAGGCATCCGGCGAATGCAACGCCGGGACGAGGGAGAACGACAGGAAATGCCACGTTGATTGAAGTATAAGGTGCATCGGCGAGGAATTCGCCATCTCTGCGCGGATTCTATGCTTTCCACGTTCTCTGTTTCATTTCTTTTTCGCGATTATACGAGCAGTGGAAAAAGTTCCCGCGATCTTTTCATTAGCATTAGCTCGTCTTCGCGTTGGAAACTTGAGATTGCAGTCGCTTTCTATTGAAAATGAGACATTTGTAGTTTGTGCTGTCACTCTGTGGTTTTAAATGTATTACTGTTTGTTTTTTTTAATTAATGGTATTTTATCCTTGTCGAGTGTTACGTGATTTCTGTTTTGTACTTTTTATGTTGCATTTGTAATTTTTAATAAATTGAGAATAATATAATATGATTATTCATTGTATTTCCTGAGCTCCATTTTTTTGCCCTCTAATAACTTAGTTTTATCATAAATGTACTTCAACAAAAATTAATTTATTTAACAGATCTGAGTAAAAATTGATCCTGAAGTTTGGTAAAACATTGTGTCACCCATATGCAGGCACTTCCATTCGAACCAGACTCGTAATTATTCTTCACACTATAGTACGTTTCAAAAAATGTTTCAAACAAGATTGTTAGTTTGTTTCCAGAAAAATGTATTCACGATGACAAAAATTTTTCTTTTAAACAGAACTACTCGCGTTTTTTGCGTACGTAGAAGTCGCCCAATAAAGAATTCGTTGACCTAAATATATTGGTGTTTCAAGGTCAACCAAGGTCATTTACTTACCTGGTTACCTTTATTTACAACCGTATCTCCGAAGCGTTACCAACCACGAAATCTTGGTAGGTTTTATTAAATTAAATGTACCTACTATACCAAAGCATATAATATTATTTATATTGTAATACCGTTTTGTTCAGTGCATACGGTAAATTAAAAAGAAAGACATCAAAAATAGAAAATTAAGTAAAAATCAGAAGAATGAAGAATTACAAAAGGATCAAGTTAACATTTTCGTTGTAGCAATACAGATTTTTATTCTGCGTTACGAAGATTTATTACAGTCAAGAATATGCATCTGTATAACAGGTTTCTTAATTTTTATCCGCAATTTATTATATATATATATTTAAATTTAGCACGCTTAAAGAATGCTCGAAAAACGTCTTCGAATTTCAAACATGTATTTTCATTCTTCAATGTATCTATTATATTTTATACCTGCATTAAACAAAAATACCTAAAATTGCAAAGAATAACATGTACAGCACTTTCTGTTACATCAGTACCAAATGATCCTCTCTCAAGCATCGCGAGCCTCCCAGAGTCAACTTCCGCTTCTCGCAACCGACGAATTTTTATTCCGTAGTTTATGCAACGAAAGTAGCGAAGCGTTTTGACCATTGTCCTCGTCCACCTGCAACAGGATTTTTCTGCGGGTCGAACGAAAATCGGGCACGATCGATGCAGGACGGGGCCCCGAGTTACGGGCAACGGCGTTTCAGTTGTTCCGGCGTCGAACGAATTCCCGAACAATGGAGGAAATTCGCATAGAATCCAGACGGTCGGCGGGGCTCGAGGGAAGAAGGCTAACGGGACCGTTTGCATGAGAATTCGGGGAGCGGAGAGAAAGAGAGAGAGAGAGAGAGAGAGAGAGAGATCCGCCGGCGGATTAAGAAACGAATCCCCTGCCGATCGTGGTCGCGTCTCCGGTGACTTCCTCGTTTTATGCGATTCTTTCACGGGCGCTAACGGTCCGGGTCCCGGACCCGTACCCGGACCCGGGGGCCACAATTTTCGGCGGCCGCAATTAAATTTTACTGCGGCGTCGTTGCGTGTCCGCGTAACTGTAACTCATTCGGCCCGCTTTTGTCCTGTCATTAGAGAGCGACGCGAGCGTTTCCTGCGGATCCCTGGATCGGGATCGGCGACGATCTCTCGCGGGGCGACCGCGTTGTGTAATCGCTCGGCAGGTCGCATCGGTAACACTCGGAAGATGGACGCTTTTGATGACTGTACGGACAGCGATGGCTCGCTTCGTTTCACCCGTTCTCCATTGTCGTGTCGATCCCGTGATAAAGATTTCGAACAGAATCCGTCTGGTCGACGAGGATGAAATGTTTAGAAAGATAGCCAGAGTTGGTCGAAATTTACAGATACAAGGAATTATTTTAATCGTCAAATTGTGCACCTGTATTATCTAATATAGAACTAAATATATTATTATAGAATTAAATATAGAATTGTAAAAACATAGAATTAAATTATTAGGTTGGTGCTTATGAAATGTCGGATTTTTAAGCGAGTATATAAAACTGCATATCTTTTTTCAATAGCTATTAATTTAATCAAAATGTGCCTCATTTGTTTCAATACACTTTTCCCAACGCGAGTTTAATTCATAGATGTCTGTCTTCAAGAAATTCTGATTTTTCGGATCAATAAACTGTAGTATGGAATTTTTCAGACTGTCTCCATTTACATACTGTTTAGCCCATAAAAACTACGCATACGTCGTACAAAACAATTGCGAAATTGAACGAAGTAAAATATAAAATTTTATAAAATATAGATCTTTCTCCAAGCGACTTTCGCTATTTTAAACATTTAGGACAGTTTTTACGGGCTAAATAGTATATAGTATTCATACAGGATAAATAGTATATAGTATTCATATGCACCAACCTAATAAAATGCACTTTATCGCATAAGATAGAAATACTACAAGCCAGAAGATTTATTTCGATTTATAGCGCTCGACGGGCGAGCGTCGCTGTGGACGACGGGTATTGGAGCGCACAGTATTTTGGGCGGATATATCCGCCAGCCGTCCGCTAAGGGTCTCTAACGTCCGAGAGGTAGAGGGGAAGTTACGAAAATGCGGTGAAATGCAAGCGCAGAGCTGGTCAACATGCTTCGCGCGGTGGGCAATGGAACAGCCACGCGCCGAGGGCGAACCTACTGGCAACGTCTTATTGCTGACGTCAGAGAAGAAAAACTCAAGTGTTTACGTTTTTCATGCTAGGCTTCGTTCTATTTCTCTTAATCCCGACATTATTTATGACAGGTCGCTGTCACATTCCTCAGCCGAACAACGTGTAATGGCAACACCGTCCTAAAACTGCTCGAAATCTGCCCGAGTTTCTACGGGCTAAATAGTATATAAATGAAGACAGGCTGAAATATTCCATAACAGAGTTCATGAATTCTAAAGATCAGAATTTGTTTAAGACAGGCATTTCTGTATTGATATCTTGTTGAAAAGGGTGTAGTAAAGCAAACGGGGCATATTTTGATTAAATCAACAGCTTTTGAAAAAAGATACACAGTTTTATATATTTACGTAAACATCCGAGATTTCATATGCACCAACCTAATATTACAGGTAATATAGAATACCATTTCTTTCATTTCGTCAACTTTTTAATAGAAAAATAATTTAATTATTACAGATAGTATATCATTATATTATTTCTTATTAAAAAGTTGTCCAAATTGCGGAAGAAGCGGTAGTCGTTACTTTATAAACAATAATAATACTTTGTCAGTCACTTTGTAAATTATTCACAATTCCTATTTGTAACTGTGAAAAAAGAACTGGTAAGAAGGGAATCGAACAATAATGTTGCTGATTTAAACACCTCGACGTGAAGCAAAAAGTGACAGAAAAAGACCAAAGATTGCATTGTAAATCATTCTATTAATTTCGATAAGAAACTGAAACTTTTGTACGCGTCGTATAACCTTAGACACTGAAAAACCGAGCAACGCTAATAAGAAAAACAGCGACGAAGCTGCTCGGTAATTCTAGATTTAGATCACAGTACGGTGGATCAACTTTGCAGGTTCGATCAACGGACCTGAATACACGGGCCGAGGAAAAAGATGACGTGAAAGTGCAAACACGTCCATAAAGAAAGTAGAATTATCGAACGGTGAACTTTACGATCGGATGCCGACAATTAGAAATCATCGCAGTGGGGCAAAGCGACAAGGTTACGTCGAAATCGAAAGAGTTCTAGCCTTGAATGTTTACGATGAACTTGAAAAATTGTAATAAAACCCTGATTTATATAATACCATGTATAGTTGGATTTCCTTAAAGACGATTTTATACGTTATTTGCCATAGCCTGTGATACGCTTATTTAAAATTCGATTGCAAAATTGATTTACTGCTACAGGAATTTGTAAAAAAGTCGTCGGTTTATTAAATGATGTATAATATGTCATAAAAAAATCTAACTGTACGTGATATTGGATAAATCATAATTTTGTTACAATATTTCAAGATTAAATTTCAAGGTTAAAAAATATTCACACTACTATTTCTCTACGTTTTCCTTATTTTGTAATATTTCGCGATCATTGTCTGATTTTTGCCAAATGTTCTTTGCACGACGATCGATTGCGATCGCGACGAAAAGACGAACAGTCTAGCCGGCAATCGTGCGCGCTCCTTAATGGCATTCGAGTAATTAGAGCTCGGCGGCAGCGAGCTTCTTGTAAATTTGTTTCAGGTCGAATAAACGCGACAGTCTCGTTGATAATTAAGAGCGCCGGGCAAGAAGAGTCGCGTCCGCGTCGCTCTCTGCGAACTTAATTGGCCCGAATGAGGGAACGGGGATCGGCGCTACCTTATCGTAGACTGATAAGGCGATCCTCGAAAGCTGGCGCGCCGCGGAACGCGGCGAACGTCCAGCCCACGTATCGTTATTAAGCGGTTCCGTCTCGTCCGCGTCTCGATCGACAGCCGCACACATTCCGGAGCGAACGAGGAAGCATAGAGAACGGGACTGCCAATAAAAAACGAGACACGCGATTTCGTAGACGAGTCGCTGATGGCACGAACCAGTTCGAGAAGGGCATCGAACGATCGTTCCTCTTTGTCGGCGCCGATACGGGCGCTTTATCGATAGCTTGTTAACACGTTCAATGGCTAATGCACTGTCCGATGTTTTTCCAAATCGATTCGGTTTTTGCTGATTATTTGCAATTGTTTTGCACGCACGAAAACCTTGCGTCTGATACCATTTCGCGAACAACGGAGTATTCAGATTATCGCGTAATTAAGAATTTTTAAGCAATCAAGTAATGAAGATTTCATACATGCGTTATCGAATACGAATATTATTCCTTTGTTCTAAATAGAACTGAAATTTGGATGATAATGAACGCAGTTATAACAGCAACCGTAGTTCAAGAGGTTAAATGTAATAAATTATTGTTGTAACAGACAAATATATTTACAAGATCGTATATTTGAAATTATGTTCTCAGAGAGTGTCATGAATAAAGTCGACATTTGCATGAAAAATATAATTAAATATAATTTTCGAGATAACTGTTTAATTCGCTATATTCGAAAGTTATATATCAACATAATAATTTTATTGCAACGATACTATGTGTAACAAGTGATCGGATCAGTTATAAATCTTGAGTTACATTAGTTAAACTGTTATAAGGATCTACGCTCTGATAATTATACAATATTTAAACTAATTTTACGGGTCGCTTGAACAGAGTTACGGCAGATATCTAAGATAGCATTAAAAGTAAAAGAATAGAAATGATATGGGTCTCGATGCAAATTGTAAAATCAACATAATTAATCTCCTCTTCGACGTATCACGACTATCGCGAAGTTTATTAATAGGTTCCTGTCGGGCAAAGCGTTAATACGCCATATCCGGGGATTTAAAACGCATCGGTAAACTACAAATTGTATGTAGGTTTCTACGGGATTTGATTATAAGAGAAACCTGATCTACTTACAAAAATATATTATTATTATAGTATTAAGTTTACTGTTAGTATTATTACAATATTATTATTATATTATTCGCAAAGAAAGTTACATGTTTCTTAAAAGAAAACGTATGAAATAAATACTTCGTACAAGAACAGTTTATCAGTTATTGTCACTAACAAATTAAATGGTGAAATAGCCAAAGGGCTGCTTGATCATATTTTTAACAAACGGAACTGTTATAAATATTAAGAAGCCAGAAATGATAAATTTTTTAGTGAAAGATATTCGATTGAATAATACGCAATATCATAATCAAGGTTGACAGTTACTGTAGGTCAATCGTTCAGCGGAGTGTTATTGTTCAATTAGTCTTCGCGTATTTGTCGGTGAAAGTAGACGTATTTCATAATGTGGCTCGTCGCGAATAATTTTGCAAAGTGCAGTGAACCATTGGACTTTTATGGATTACTGCTGACCCTTGGTCCACCCTGTGGTCACTAGTGACAATCGTACTGATGAGTTATGGTCATTCAAGTGGTTATCAATTTTGATTTAAGTGATTATCAGTGGACAATCAAGTGGTTATCAGTGGTCATTAAAACGATAAGATAGGTACGCGAATGCCTAATATTATAATCAGTAAAAAGAATTTTTCTAAATATTAAATGTTAAGAAACAATCAATTTATTAACGCAACAATTTCTCGAGTTATTTCCGCTTGAAAAATTATTCCACATCTTTAATTTTATCAATTATTGTCGGTAACAGACTAAATGGCAAAATAGCCAAGGGGTTGCTTGACCATATTTCCAACAAACGGAACTGTTATAAATATTAAGAAGCTAGAAATAATAAATTTATTAGTCAAAAGAAATTCGGTTGAATAATGCGCAATACGAGAAACAGTGTTGACGTTTACTTTCATGTATACGTTTCGTGGTATGTTATTGTTCAGTTAGTCTGCGCGTCCTTGTCGGTGTAGGTAGTCGTATTTCGCAATGTGCTCGTCGCGTGTGTTCTTGTAAAGTGCGTTGACCCGGGGTGGACCTCCATGGATTACTGCTGACCCTTGGTCCACCCTGTGGTCACTAGCGATCATCGTAGTGACCAATAATGGTTATTCCAACGGACATCAGTGCTCATTCAAGTGGTTATCAGTGGTCATTCAACAAATTATTAATGGACAATCAAGTGATTATCAGTGGTCATTAACACAATAAAATATATACGTAAATGCTTAATAATATAATAGCCAAAAATAATTTTTCTAAATATTAAATGTCAAGAGGCAATCAATTTATTAACGCAACAATTTCTCGAATTATTTCTGCTCGAAAAATTATTCCACATCTCTAATTCTATCAATTATTGTCACTAACAAACTAAATGGCAAAATAGCCACGAGGCTTCTTGACCATATTTCGAACAAAAGGAATTGTTATAAATATTGAGAAGTCAGAAATAATAAATTTTCTAATGAAAGAAATTCGGTTGAATAATACGCAGAATCAGAAAATGTGGCAACGGTTACTTTCAAGTAAACATTCGGCGGTACGTTATTGTTTAATCAGTCTGCGCGTCCTTGTCATTGAAAACAGTCGTATTTCGTAACGTGCTCGTCGCGAATAATTTTTCAAAGTGCTCCGAACCAGTGGACTTCTATGGATTACTGCTGACCCTTGGTCCACCCTGTGGTCACTAGTGACCATCGTAGTGATCAGTTATGGTGATTTAAGTGGTTATCAGTGGTCATCGAAGTGATTATCAGTGGTCATTAATACAATAAAACAGATACGCGAGTGCCTAATAATATAATCGCCAAAAATAATTTTTCTAAATATTAA